>NC_133476.1:2080225-2081653 GCF_025370935.1 Choristoneura fumiferana | reverse complement strand
AAAAAATATTACGAGATAATTAATACCAATTTACCTAGTTTCCGATCCCAAAGAACGCAAAGTGTTATGGGTATGTCGCATTCAAAAACCGTGGAACATTTTTTACTCTGTCGCATCGAAATATTGGCAATATTACACGATAATGTTTTTTTACGTGCAGTAAAACGACAAACGAAAACATTGCAGCAACTTTTTGTGCTGACTGTACTAGGCACGGATAACATAGTACTTAAGTAGTAGATTTAATAGTTAAGTAAAACATAGTTAAGCATAGTTTCAGTCACGACTAGGACCACTCGCTTGTGACTACGCCTCGGAACTGTGGCTCGAACGTCGATGATTTCGATGTTATACGATATGTTTTTTTTATTTTTTTGATGGACGGCAAGAGATTTTCTTTGCTCACCCGCGACTTTATGATAGCGTTTATGCAAAATATGCGTGTTATGCAGTTCCTCCACCTCCACACTGTAAGAACACCCACTACACTGATTCGTTTCGAACTCAACCAGATTCTCATCTTCAGAGCAAAAGAGTGTGTTCTCTTCTAGTTCTTTTTCTTTTTTTTTTTGAGAAATTTCTTTTAGTTCTTCAATTGTAATCCATTTTCTCAAATTTCTAAATCAGACACATTTCTTTGCAAAAAAGTGACCTTTTAGACAATCTATCACACCAACTGGTACCGCACATGATCTAAGCCTGACGGAATACATCACAGCAAACGAGGAAAGTTTGATTGGCTCACTTCAGAAATTCATTAGGCCAGACATCCGAGCGGAATCACCCCCGTTTTGATAAAAAGTTTTCTGGCGTGGCTTGCGAGTTTATGCGGTTGAGTATACAACGCTATGTAAAAATCGACCAAGTTCAAACCTACTCGCGTAGTTAATTTAAACGCCCGCTAACTAAATAAATTTGTAACTTCTATCCGTCGTGAAAGCACTAGCCTTTAAAGATGTTCGAAAAAATCGAAACTAGTCGCACCGTTCTGGGTGTTACTATCAATTAGAAAATCGAATTTGTATCGTACCGTCCCTCTCTTTCTCGTATTAAATATATAAGTGTCAGCGGGACGGCAACATACGAAGTTCGATTTTTTCAGTTCGTAATATATCTGTCTTATTTTCGTGAGTTGAACCGTTTAATTAACCCCCGACGCAAAAAGAGGGTGTTAAAATTTGACCGCTATGTGTGTCTGTATGTCTGTCAGTGGCACCGTAGTTCTTAAACGGGTGGGCCGATTTGAATGCGTTTTTATTTATTTGAAAGCAGTTTTATAGCGATGGTTCTTAGACATGTTTCATTAAAATCAGTTCAGCTGTTTTTGAGATATTAAATTTTGTAGTGACAAAGTCGGGGTGTTTTCCAACTTTTTAACAGACTTCAAAAAAGGAGGAGGTTATCAATTCGGTTGCATTTTTTTATGTT
>NC_133476.1:2011625-2080125 GCF_025370935.1 Choristoneura fumiferana | reverse complement strand
CAACAACATAGGTATTAAGGTGACAGTTATGGTATACCAGTGCGGCCTGTAATACAAGCAAAAAATTAAAACATAGATCGTCCTCGAGAAACTGAACAACATTAGTTCAGCGGACTTTAAAAATAATGGAAACTTTGAATTTTCCTTTTTCCATACAAATTAAATACTGCAATCAATGTACGACATCTAGAACACAACTGGCGTCGCTAAAACATCAAACATTTTGCTTTACATTGCTTCTTCGAATAAACTTCCTAAGTGTAATATTTTTTTAAAGTCGCTGAACTAATGTTGTTCAGTTTAAGGAGTATGAATCTATATGATCTACGAGTATGTTTTAATTATTTGCTCATATTACAGGCCACACCGGTATACAGTACAGCTATGAGTTGCCTTAAAGGCCTTCGTAAGTTAGTACATTGTCAATGGTACTATCTGATGGTACCCCTAAGAAGGGGTGTTGAAACTACTTAGTACGAAGTAAATATAATTTTAAATTATGACATCATCTGGGTCAAAATAAAAATACTATTCATTTAGGGACTTTTGTTAAAGACAAATAAAATCATTTACTACAATAAGGTTCGCGAAGGCACAGGAATCAAATTAGTTGACTGTTGATAACGTATACCTCAAGCTCAGTTTTTTTTTTAACATTGTAAGTATTTGTATGGCAAGTGAAATTGCGCTAAGAATAGCACGTTCACACAGTAAGCTAGGACGGAAGACATGCATGACCTGGCACAATGGAGGGAGCGGGGCGGTAACGCAGCGTTTTAGCCAAGTCTTATAGGGTTTGGATTCATGCCTAAGTTTTAATATTGTATTGTATTGTAAAACTCTTTATTTTACATAAAAACACATGAAAATAACATAACACAGGATAATAAGATGTACAAAGGCGAACTTATCCCTTAAAGGGATCTCTTCCATCAAATTTCTTTTCTTTTTTCAAGGGATTTCTTCTTTTTCTTTTTTTTTTTTCTTTCTTCTCTTTCTTTTAATATAAACGCAACGCGATTTGAGTACAACATAAAAAATAAACAATTGGTTTTAGTCCCTGAGATTTGAAAGCACCACTGCTAAAGGCACTTCTTCATCAGTACTGTAACCTTTTTTTGATGCAAGTTGGTAAGGAGATACAAAATAATTAAGTCTTCGTACAACGTAAATAAAGAACATGATTTTTGGGGATTCCCGTGGAAATTTTGCTGGATTTCCAATTTACCGGATCTAATGAACGTCGAATTATAAAAATCTCTGATACTAAGAAAACAATAGTTACACAACACAATTTGGTGCTGCAGTTTTCATAATAATTTACCACAAGAGAGAATTTTCCTTCTGCCAACACTTTAGAAACTCCACATTCATCCATACTAGTAACAGTATAAATGCACTCTTTCTCTGTCTATTACCTCTTCACGCCTAAACCCCTGAATCGATTTAGATCAAAATTTTCGCGGAACGAAGTCGCAGGCAATAGACATATAAGTAAATTGACCATTATCAAAAGATTCACGCATAATAGAAAGGCGGATACCTTTTTTATAAATCAGAAACAATCTAACTTACATTAACAGCAGGTGGTGGGTTTTGCAGGTGGAAGGACCTTGTGCAAGGTCCGCCCGGATTGCTACCACCATCTTGCTCGCTAATCCTGCCGTGAAGCAGCAGTGCTTGCACTGTTGTGTTTCGGCGTGGAGAGTAAGACAGCCGTGAAGTTACTGGCACTTGAGATCCCATCTTAGGCCTCTAGGTTGGCAACGCATCTGCAATACCCCTGGTGTTGCAGATGTTTATGGGCGGTGGTGATCTCTTACCACCTGGAGACCCACTTGCTCGTTTGCCATCCAGTAGAATAAAAAAAAAACACACGAGAAAAAAGTAGTTTTGTCTATGTAATTAAAACTTAAAAACCATTATATAATTCAATACGTAACATTAGCTCAGCAATTAGTTATACAAAGGTTCAATGAAACTCTCGTACAATTAATTACGAAACTCTGTGTCAATATAAAGATCCATTTCCCGGGTCAGAGGTGGTTTTATACGACGTATCTAAAATAACATCTACGAGTACATTAAGGAAGCATCGCATTTGTTTAATGCGTACATAGTGTACATAAAACAACAGTGGTGTTACTTGACAGATTCGCAAGCTGCCGACTGTTCGGCCCGCGAAGCACTAAGATACGAAGTGCCTCCAATTTTCCGAATTCGCGATGTGTAAGACGATTTATTGTCCGACAGGAGTCACTGTATGTAGGTACTTGAAAAAGAGTCTGACTGACTGAAAATCTGTAAGATGTGTGAATAAAACAAATTGGTTAACAAACGTGTTTCGAATAAACTAAAAAGGTTGCGAGCCGGGGTTTGAAACCACTGAAAATTGTTATTTTTGTCATGTACCACTAAAATCTTGTATTGTATAATTACTAAGTCAAAAAACCTTCTGGCTCATGGCTTTCATCCGTGTCCTACTGTAAATAACTACACTGTGACTCGAGAACAAGCGTTAATGGCGCTACATTGCGCTTGCGCAACAATACTCTAAATTAACACTTCTGCGTCACGAGTGATGAATGACTGGTATTGTGTTTGGACGTGAGTCTATCTATTGTTTAATTAGATTACCTTCTACCGATATAATAGTTTTTCAAGTACGTCAACATCAGAAGTAGATGAGTGGTAGTGGCGCTCGCAATTGTAGTGCCAAATACGAGGGTGCTGCCAAATAGAGTACAGTCAAGGTCATATAAGAAAAAAAGAAAACCCACTGGAAAGAGCAATGCTAGGGGTTTCTTTGAAGGATAAAATCCGAAATCACATTATTCGACAAAGAACGAAAGTCACTGACATTGCTCAGAGAATTAGTTCGTTGAAGTGGCACTTCTGCGTCACGAGGTCGATGAAATGACGGTATTGTGTGGAGACCACGATTGAGACATTTCTATTGCGTAATGTAGGCACGGTGGACGGATGACCTTAAGAGGATTCGCTGGCGGCGGATGGATGCAGAAGTAGATGAGTGGTGTGGCGCTATGCCAAGAGTAGTGCTGTAGGCTGATGAGATCAAGGTCATAAATACATTCAAATCTCAATTTGTATGGAAACACGAACATCGCAAACGTTCCGCTAGAGGCGCTGTTCGTGTTTCCATATAAATTTAGATTTTAACGCGAACGCGATCGAGACGTATTTTGTAACCGAAAACTTACACTAAGGGTACAGTGGGTCTGTAAATCAAAACATCAACAACAAATTTACTTCCCGGTGGGTAACCGGTTTAAAATTATTCTTCTACGGTTTTACGATCGAAATAATCTTTAAATTTTCAAAATTTATTTGGTTTTCCAATCGAAATCATACTTTCCAATTTCAAAATTTATGTATATTTGATGCGATGATGTATATTTATGTATATTGATGTATATTTATGTATGTATATTTTTTTCTCATTTCGAAATGGTTTTCCAGTCTTATTTTTCCAATTGCGACAAAATTTCTTAGGAAAATTTTAATATTTGTAGAATTTAGAAAAATAAGTCAGGTCTGAATTATATATTATACTTATCATCGTCTAAATGTTTATTATTTTCTGATTATGGTGACAGTTTTAGCGCCGCGAGGGCGGGGGCGCGGCCTCAGCCGGCGTGGCGCCGCGGGCGCAGCTAACTTTCACTGGGGTCAACGCCCGCGCCAAAACACGCGCATCTTACGTCACGGATCTACGCTTACCACGTTAATTAATTGCCAATTAAATTAATTAACGTAAAAGTGACTGTTAATATGGTAATATGTTTTAAATGCATGCGAGTTTTTTTATATTATTAAGTTATTATTGAAATAATAGCTTTAAATTTGTAACTACAAAGCCAGAAAACTAGAAATGTTCTGCCATGGCCGCCTTTTAACACTGCCCCTTCGTCACCGATACTTTGACGAATATTTACGATGCGTCGATCGGTAGTAGGTATTATTTTTAAAACGAGGTGGGAATATTGCGACCCGGTATTTTATTTTGATGGCCCGGTACCGGGTCGCGACCCGGCAAATGGGAAACGCGCCACTACAGCAGCACATGCTGAGTGGAGACCCTTTTGCGGTGACAATTTTGGTGTCACCGCCATTAAAATGCAGGAAGGTATATTTAGTATAGATTATATTAGGTTATTGTTTTCTTATATTTAAATGTTACTTTTGGGGCCGTAGATAAAATATTATTCTTTCTTTCTTCATTAGGAAAGCAGCGCCAGACGAAGCTAAGAAACCGAAGTAATTCTATTCGTGGTTTTTCTTGTACATTTCTGATTGGCACGCATTCTTTGAGAAAAACCAGCCAACTACGTAACGGGCTGGGCGTAGCGTAGGGTTCCGTACTAAGATGTGGCAACTTCGTCGCCAATTCGTTTATTGCAATCCCGCGGAAACTAATTTCTTGAGACTAAAATAATCCTACTCGCATGTTCTTCACAAGTCTCAAAGTATCAGCATACCAAATTTTATCTAAATCAGTTCAGCAGTTTAAGCGTGAACAGGTAACAGACGGTCAGAGTTACTTTACATTAGTAAGATTTAAATTTTCATCGACTATTACTCAACTCAAAAAACCTACTATTTAAGCTGTAATAGTTTTCTATTATAATTTGTTACACTCGTATGTATGTGTACCTACTACAGTTACGAAAGTCTTTAACCAATGTGCGTTGCCAGTGATGTGACATATGGATCCGAGGCGTGGTGCTTCATTATAGGCCTTATAAATAGCCTCAGTTGCTCAGCGAGCTATGGAGAGAGCTATGCTTGGGGTTTCTCTACGTGATCGAATAAGAAATGAGGAGATAAGTAGAAGAACAAGGGTCACCGACATGGCGAGCGAATTAGCTCGTTGAAGTCGCAATGGGCGGGCCATACAGCACGGAGAACAGATGGTTGTTTGGGCCGAAAGGTTCTCGAGTGGAGGCCGCGGATCGGCAAGCGCAGCGTACGACGTCCCCCAACGAAATGGACGGATGGCCTGGTTAAAGTCGCGAGTTCCGAGTTAAAGTTCCGGGTTAAACCGAGGCAACTGGAGGTCTGGGGGAGGCTATGTCCAACAGTGACGTCCTATTGCTGATATGATGATGATGATGACTTACAGTTACGATTTTTTTCAGATCTTATCAGCCTGCAGTTTAGCTTGTAGGAGTGAGGACAGGCACGCTAGACTCAAAAAAAAAAGACTTCACAACTTAATATTTTGCAAACGGATCGCTAAATCGAAAACATTCTCTGCAAACCTATATTTTATTAAAAACCTGTAGGTACAACGATACCTCACACACTAGGTTTAGGATGAGAAAAAAATCTTCCTCACTGCACGTGTAGAGGAAACATAATCTTTTTTTTTTATTGAGTTTTGTTTTAAAATTATGTCAACAAGGTTAAATTATAACTTTCTAGCCCCGTAGTGTCTAAACAGGTTGAGCCGCGGAGGGATGGGTATAGCGAAACTAGAAGGGTTCCTTGCAGAACTACAGACTCCAAAAAGACAAAGATTCTTAAGTGTCTTGACATAAAATATATGGACGAAATTTTTCAAAAAGCAAACTCGTGTTAATTTGACGAAATAAATGGATACTTATAAAGTTTCATACGAAAGCTAAACCTGCTTACGCTATTATTAATAATCCTATACAAAAAAGGTAAACACTAAATCATAGATAACTCAAAAACAATAGAGAGAGTCGCTGATCTATTACAAATGGAATCGAGAAGTGAAACCGAGTCGGTTCGATCATAGCGATAATCGGCTAAAACAATTATACGATGAATTGTTTGGCCATCGGATATTTTTCATACTAATTTATCGTTTGATCGGTCACGATTGAACAGGTTTGGTTTGGGACAATGGTGCGCACGCGACTACAGGCAGTGTTGCCAGTTACTGTTTTAGCAGTAGATCTACAGGGATTTTTTTTATTTTATATTATACTTATAATAAGTTAGGGTAGCGTGATTTCTGCTGCGTTCGGTTTCATACAAAATTTCAGTTTGTGCCCCCCGGCGACTCAAAATAAAATAAAAAAAACACATTCTATGAAACCAAAATTACACGACCGAAAATACGGGACTTACAACTCAAAAAATTACGCTCATCTGGCTTCAACCCTAAAAAGAAATAAGCGGGGAAAATCCACAACGTATATTTTGGTCACTCATCATCATCATCATCATCATCACCAAAGTTATCGACATAGCCCACCGCATTAGCACGCTGAAGTGGCAATGGGCCGGCCATATAACCCGAAGAACCGATAACCGTTGGGGTAGACGAGTTCTTGAGTGGAGACCACGGATCGGCAAACGTAGCGTAGGACGTCCTCAGACTCGGTGGAGCGATGATCTTCGCAGGGCGGCTGGCAAGAGCTGGATGAGAGTAGCCGAGGATCGTGCTCAGTGGCGTGCCATGGGCGAGGCCTATGACCAGCAGTGGACGAACATAGGCTGATGATGATGATGATGATGATATTTTGGTAACTCACTACATATATTTATTTCGGAGAGTACATACCTGAATGGTTGATAACAAGTCCAAATACTCATACCATAATTCATCATAAAACCAAAACCTACAACTTACAAAACCAATCATACTGTGCAAGCCAAAAGGTGTATCTTTAAACTGCCGGCGTTTTGTTGTTATTACAATACAGTATTGACACTGAAGTGTGGATTGGTGATGAATAGCGAACATAACACACGTTGCAATCACGAGTTGACGGTTCCCAGGCATTCCGCCCGCGCGGGATTCAGTACAGGTGGCAACACAAGTGCTGTAAACAAATGCCGTATTGTCTAACGCACTTTGAATCACAACTGTTTGCACTACTTCTTTCTGTCTCACTTTATAAGACGAGGCTAGAAAGAGATGGTGAATGCGATGGTGATCGTGCAAGTTGCATTACATTGCGGCGCTCGATTGACCACTACAAACTCGTTGGCTTTACGGCCTCGCAAGGTAATGCAACTTGCAATATTTTTCTTGCAAGTCTAAACTCGGCTTTAGACAATTCGGGGCCTTTAATAATATGTAGGTACGTAAAGTTAGAGTACTTTGACCCAATGGAGGGTATCTATGGTCTATATGAAACTATAGAAGGGTCTATTAAAAAAAAACGTAGGCTGACAGCTAATATGAACATATGGCAGTGCTATAAATTCTTACAATAAAATATGGATCGATTTATGTCACTTCCCAAATTTACAAAATACAAAAAGACTCCAAAAACCAATCATAATTTTTTTTATTCGACTGGATGGCAAACGAGCAAGTGGGTCTCCTGATGGTAAGAGATCACCACCGCCATAAACACCTGCAACACCAGGGTATGTGCGAGATGTAGCCAACCTAGAGGGGATAAGATGGGATAATTCAAGTGCTGTCTTACCCGGTCTAAAACACAACGAAACACAACATGCAAGCACTGCTGCTTCACGGCAGGATTAGATGGTGTAGCAATCCGGGCGGACCTTGCACAAGGTCCATTCCAAGGTCAATTTGGTTGCTTAATAATAACATCTCTTGTCCGGGTGAGCGGTTAGTTCCAATGAAGTGCTAAAAGTTTCTCGATGAGGGCTACAGCATAGATGTCGCTAGTGTCGGTGCTTAAGTGATTAAATAAGAAAACAAACAAGATGAGATATGTGGTGGATAGGAGAAATTTGTGTCTGTACCACTGTCCAGCGGTGGTGTAGCGGTATAGCAAGCGGCACGAAATGCCGAGGATCTGGGTTCGATTCCCAGCGCTGGTCTTATTTTTCTGATTTTTCTATGCATCTATATTTCAGTTTGTATTTTCGATATGGGTTTTACGGGAAAATTTTGGAATTGAAATAAAAAAACACAAAAAGACTCCGAGAACCAAGCCAAATTTACCCCCCAGGACCAGACTACTGTAGGTCGAACGGATGTCTTAAAAACGGAAGTCAACGTTTTCTTTATTGCTTTCATTAGTCCCAGTAAATTAAATTACTTAATTTAGTCCAATCTTAATTAATTCATCTGATAAATCTTACTCGTACTTTTAACTAATTTAAAAGAAATTCTACGTCAAGTAAAGAAGAAAAAAAGAAAGATTTTTATATCAGTAAAATTCGACACTAAAGGGCTGTTTCACCATCCATTGATAAGTGTTAACTGGCGTTTAGGTGTGATGCCGTCTCTATTTGTTTTGTTCGAATAGACGGAGACGGCATCACATTTAACCGTCGGTTAACGCTAATCAATGGATTGTGAAACAGCCCCTAAGTGTAAAATAAAAAAAACACAATACGGTGCTGGCTGAAAATCAGCGCTGGGGTGTTTATTAACGCTTCAGCATTATGCTGAGCCAGTGTCCGATTCACAACCGCAATGGCACATACCTGTATTTTTTTTGTACCTAATAATATTGTTGTCTTGTGTTGTGAATAAATGTATTTTCTTTTTTTCTTTCTTTCAATATATAGGCTATAAATAAAGGCTAGTTGTGTTAAAAATTACCTTCAATTAAAAAAAAATACAACTGCGTCAATCCAGCAGCTTTTCCTCGAGAGATGTGCAAGGATGTGTTGCGAGGAACATGTTTTTCACTAACCAATAGAAACCCTTCATTTACCTCGCCTCGCTACACTCAGCTGTTTCCACCAGAGATGTGCTGTGCGAGGATGTGTCAATGAAGCGTTTATATTGGTTATTGAAAAACACATCCATCGCAACACATCCTCGCCGTTTACCTTTACTTGCCCGAATTTCACTTGCCATACCAGCGTTTGCCATAAAATATATAGAACCGTGCTGTTTTCAGGATTTTTTTAAATGTCATCAATAGAATGCAATAGGGTTAGGTTACTTTATATCAACTCTGAAGAAATTACTATTTCAGAAATAAATTCCTTTATGGCAAATGAAAATTCTAGAAAACGATACATTCGGGCATATGAAATTCGGGCAAACGATAGAGAACCCATCCTCGCACATTATTGGTGGAAACGCTGCTTTAATCAGTATCCTTAGGGGCTGTTTCACCATCCATTGATGTGTTAACTAACGGTTAAACGTGATGCCGTCTCCGTCTATTCCAACAAAACAAATAGAGACGGCATCACATTTAACCGTCAGTTAACGCTAATCAATGGATGGTGAAACAGCCTCTTAGTATTACAAATTGTCTGCCCGTCTGTACAATAGGCAGTGCATCGTCCGTGACACACATCGCGGCACGATCCCGCGGCGGAATCGTTTAATTGCCGCAGTTATGAACATACCTACACTAGGGGGCTACTACAAAATTCGATAATCGAAGTTCGTACCGTACCGTAAAAAAAATTATCATAGGACACTTAATACCAATTGACCTAGTCCCAAACTAAGCAAAGCTTGTACTATAGATACTGGGCAACGGATAAACATACTTATATATATAAATACATACTTAAAATATTAAACACCCAAGACCCGAGAACAAACATTCGTATTAATCATACAAATATCTGCCCCGGCCGGGAATCGAACCCGGGGCCTCAAGCTTGGTAGTCAGGTTCTCTAACCACTTAGCCATCCGGTCGTCCGGATTATGCCATCCTGGGTCAATATAAGGGTCAACGGGACGGCAACATACGAAGGTCGAATTTTTGCCTTCGAAGTGTAAGGCCAGACGCAGCCATATGGTTGCACTGATTGAGAGAAAACGTCTAGAACCAGTTTTTTTGGTCTGCAATTGACTTAACTCTTGACGGTTAGTTAACTGGTTCGGTATATGCCTTATTCGCTTTGGCCTTTAGGGCTACCTGATCGTATCTGGAATATTTAATCCAGAAAACGAGATTTCAATTTTAAAAACAGAACGATTATATCAAAGTACATTGCGCATGCCCCCTTTCATAATCAAAATATATATACTTTTATTTTACTTGTAGCTGTTATATAGGTATATTTATTAACTATAGTGCTGTTACATAAATTAATCATAGGAAACCAGATGCTGCTAGCGAATTTTACTATCGCCATCCCGCGAGATCTACCTACGCCATTTTCCGGGATATAGTAACTATGTATGTCCTTTACTAAAATCCCATGTGTTTAAACCAAAATTGGTTACCCTTTCAGGCATTAAGTCCTACCTAACGGATTGATTGATAGATTTTATTTCGCATTTAATTTATTATATGGCTGAGATGGAATAAGAAAAAAAAATCGGTTCAAAATTTTCCATTCTCACCTCAGTCAGATAGAGGCGTCATTCGATTCCATGACTAACTAATGGCGAATTTCTGACAGACATTTCCTATATTGGGTGCCGTTTTGTGGCATACATCCAAAAATTTCGAAGAAAATAATTAACTAAAGTTTACTTAATGACACTGATTGAACCGCAAACATGGAATGGAACCATATTTCAATGTCTTTCTTTAATCAGCAGTTGTTTTCAATAAGATTATACTTTGCATTTACTTTAATGATTTCTTGTAAACTCAGAATAACATTTCTGCGCAATTACTACGCACGAAGTTCCTCAATTATAGTGGTCGAAACTTAAAAAAGACATAATACGGTATTTCCATAATTTGTGACATACGTCAATTAACAGAACAAGTTTTAAAAAACAAAGGCGTTGGGTTTTAAATTTACGAATTATTTTTAAAAGCTTGCATAAAGGGTTTGAAACTTGTTCAATTCGCAGCATACAATTTATTTAAGAGAGCCTAAATAAACAAACTGAATATCGAACTTCAAAGCTTCATAAGGAAATTAAAAAAATACACGCCATTAACAGCCATATAATAAATTAAAAATAAACCAAACAATAACAAAACGCGTCCGCAATTCTAAATTCAAACACGCTCCTTGGGCCGTGACCCGTGCGGGGTCACCGGATTGCCCAAGGTCGGGCGGGTCGGTGTCAACGGTGCACGAACGAAACGCCACGATGTGTCATACCGATTGGATTCGTATTTTGAATAATTTGACAGTTGACGTTAGAGGTTAGGAATTTTCGCACGCGTATTAGCATAACACTAAATTTGAACTAGCATGATTTTTAAAAGTATTTGTAGTTAAGTTTAATTATGTAGCAATTAGCTCACACAGCTATTTCGAAAAATAACATCAGTAGGAGTTTTATATTTATCCCGATCAATAAATAAATACACATAATTCCCGTCGAAACAACCTCTCGAAAGGCGAACTAAATGGCCAGGAACTGCAGGCCATTAGCCACTGCAGTTAATATAACTACCTCAAGTGTAAACATCATAATTTACCATTTTAATTACAATCAACTATCCGCTTACCGACACATCATATTCGATACCTATCGAATACCAACATACAAATGCCGTTTGCAAACCCTGTTGCTATCGTATCCCGAAGAAGTTTCTTCAGTTTACGCATGAGTATTTAATCGTTCTAAATCCGTGATGGCAAATGTAACTTTGTATAACTCCCTACGAACGGGTAGTTATCTGAAGAGAGATTATGAAGAAGGTAGCTGTGCGAAATTAACATAGATTTTGATCTTACGGTATTTAGGTACTAGTTGTAAATTATTTACTTTGTTTTAATTAATTATTAATATGCGAAGGCACAGGTTTCCCAGTGAGAGGTATTATCAGTTAGGCCTTAGGCTGGACTGGTAGAAATACCTATTGATTTAGACTCTACGTCTGACT
Source organism: Choristoneura fumiferana (assembly GCF_025370935.1). Taxonomy (NCBI): domain Eukaryota; kingdom Metazoa; phylum Arthropoda; class Insecta; order Lepidoptera; family Tortricidae; genus Choristoneura; species Choristoneura fumiferana. The sequence goes on along the minus strand of NC_133476.1, from coordinate 2,068,431 downwards.
AATGGTATAAGATAGCGATGGCAAGACAAGGTAGTTGAGAGTTAATTTTGTATTTTTAACTCCCAACGCAAAAGGCGTTATAACTTTGACAGTTTTACGGCTCTGGCTGTGGTGTGTCTGTGGCATCATCATCCCAAACGGATGGACCCGATTTCAATGCGGTTTTCTTAGACCCTGTCCAGACGGAGTGTTTAGCCCGAGGTACTAGAGCGCGTTTCCATCGCGAGAGCATCTGGACTATTCTGGACGGGGTGTATGTAGCTCTAGTACCTCTAACCTCGGCAACATGCGAGTGTCTGCGCGCGAGCGCCCTCGCGCGCATAACGTCCCGTCTGGTCAGGGTCTTTTTGTAAAAGCGAGTTTCCTTTTAAAAGTTTCCAAGTTGGTTAGATTAATACTTGTAAAATTATTTGGCGTCAAAAAATTCTGGCGGAATCAGTTCCGTTTAACATAAGGTGTGTTAGTATACATGAAAACACATTTACATAGCAGGATTGTATTTAATGAACTGTTAGAACTCTAACACCTGGTAGCAAGGTGAACGATTGCGTTGCTCCGAGCATGAACTCTGGTTGAGTTTGAAACGCGTCAGTGTAATAAGTATAAGTGTTTGAGTTTGTGTGATCGGTGTGTGTTCTTACAGTGTGGAGATGGAGGAGCTTCATGAACTCTAACCTAACCTAACTTAAGGTCACGGGTGAACAATGTAACTGTTTATAGTTCATTGATATGGACCATTTTAAACTAAAGGTATGCATACCTACACAACACATAAGCAATTGTTTGATATTTCCCTGGAAACACGCAGACGAATAACCAACCTACAATTACAAGGTCATAACTCTCCAACTTCAAGTTTAAACTGAGTTGTATCCATATACACGTAAGGTTTCAAGTTAGTGAAGACTGATCTATGTTACAATACGGTGGGTAATTAAGCATGCTGTAGGCGTGCGCGTGTCAACAAACGCGCTGCCATGCGCCGGCGCCGTGAGTATTGCGGATTTCGCGTTGGCAATGAGTTGGTGAACCCTCACTTTAAAGCTTCAACGTATATTATTTTACAAGACAAATTTAAAAATCCCTAATTAGTTTTTTTGTAATTCTTTTTGTGTTTTTTATGTCTTTTTGTGTATAGTTTGAATTTGACAGCGCATTGGTTTTTTAAATGTAACTGTAATGTGGACCTAACTGTAGAAAAGTTTTTTAAGTTTTTTTTTCATACTTTACATAACCACTTGACGACTGACATTGACGTAGTAAAAAAGAGAGACGTAAAGAAAACTCGTAGACCTAGACATCTGTCTCATGTTCATCTGAATTTCGAAAACATGCGATCCCGAATTGGAACTCACGATCATCTGCTTCAGAGGCCGTAGGTCACACCACTAGGTTAACCTAAGGCTAGTATTACGATAAAGGAAACCTTAGTCTTCATTCAATTCCAACTGTACTTACACACTAAATGCAGATGTTATAGGTGAAGCGATAGCGGATCTCTAATCGCACTGGGAGGCCGGAACCACTATGAATAAGCAGTAAATCTCGCAAGTCGAAGTTGCCCCTTGGTAACGAACGACGTGTTATTCAACATGTGGTACAGTCAGACAGACCAAGTTAACATACACCATTCTATCGTGATACTATTTAATAAGATATTCGATTTTTTTCACCTTGCATACCCCTCGCAATAGCAAAAGTTATTCAAACCTGAATTAAGGCAGTGTGTCAGACCAACGTTAAAAAATTACGACACTGCATTGGCAGTATTATATCCACAATCGATGTACAAAGTCAAAGTCAAAAGTCAAAATATCTTTATTCAATTTAGGCTATAACAAGCACTTATGAATGTCAAAAAAAATCTACCACCGTACATACAACAGAGGTTCTTAAAGTCGAGTATACTGCATAAATGAAAGAAAGGCCCTTCTTACATATAAATATCATAGTATGTATTAATTCTAACCCGACACCACACGGGTCCTCTCCATTTCTTCCGTGGATGTCGTAAGAGGCGTCAAAGGATATAGGTTAAGGTATACCGTAGGTGACAGGCTAGCAACCTGTCACTATTGTAAGTTTTTTGTCAAACTTTGTACACTATTATCTATTCGGTGCCTAAAATTGCTAAAAGTGGCACCGAAGCGGCAACGTTTCGTGTGCTCTGCCTACCCCATTTGGGAATACAGGCGTGATGTTTGTGTGTGAAAGATGAGGACCCTCGTGAAAGATTTATGTGTGCTGTGTGTGTGTGTGTGTGTGTGTACGTATAAATCTGATGATATGAAATTTCGTCACTTTTGTCATTTGGAACGTCAGCTTTTTATTATATATACTTAGTTAAGTCATAGTAAGTGAAGTTATCGGTCAAATAAAGTTCATAAAGCCAATTCAGAAAAATATTTGCAAAATCTTCAAAATGTTACACGCTTCAATTTCGGTTATTACATGATGCGTGTGCGGGCGCAGCTGGCGCAAGACGAAATTAAAGCAAAAACAATTGCAAAGCGGTGTCGCAAACAATCAACAGGGCGTCGACCGACATGTAATTACCTACACATAAAAACATGGACCACAAAAACTGAAGGACGATAAATGTGAATATTTCGTGAAGTATTTTTAATGCAACGAAATTTTACCAAAAACAAAATTGTTTGTTTTTTGAGTGATAATGAATATTGTGATGTCAAGATATCCTAATGCACCCAACAAGGTTACATTTTACCAAAAAATAGTTTGTTTTTTGAGTGATAATGAATATTGTGATATTTCAAGATATCCTAATGTACCCAACAAGGTTACAAACGCATAGTTTTACTAATATTATCAATGTGAACATTTGTGAGTGTGTGTGCGTTCATATCTCTATGACGATAAAACGCGTATTTCAATGAAATTTTGGAGAAAGACGTTGAATTTCGGGAATGATATTCCTATAGGATTGGAACCTATCGGAACTATTCGGGACATAATCTTGAAACCTCAATCAATGAACGTGAACCAACGTGAAGTTTTACACAATTTTCGGTAATTCTTGTGGAAATTTTATAAAATCTCGGAGTTCAATTACTCTGAAGCCGCGGGTAAGCTGATCAGTAAAAACAAGAAGGCATGCATTAACTTTACAAGCCATGTAAGTCTTCTTATGGAAAAACGTATCTGCAAATAGCCAGTAGCATAAAAGGAAAAATCACCAATCACGAATGCAAACGTTCCAAACACGTTCCATTCCATGTTTAAACTTTTTCCCGGCACTTTCGCGCTAGAACCGGCCAGCATTTTTGCTTCGCAATTTCCCATTTTTTTCTCGCTCCATATACAATTTGTGAAAACGAGACAAAAATGCTGGCAGCCACTTTCGATTACCGATTACCAAGTTATCTGATTCGACAGCTGTGGCGCTATAACAGATTTTGCACTTGAAGAAAACACTAATGACGCTAGTTTCTACATTTCACCGGCTACATAAATAACTTTGTCATGTTAAGACGAAGATCGAACGAAGTGTGCGCACGGGTACTTCACTTTTATTTTCTATTCGATGTTAGCTCTATTTATCTTGGAGATAAATCTTAATTTTATTGAGATTTAATCTGACTACTGAGTTATGGTCGAATTATTTAAACATGGGTCTTAAATTATACAACTTTTCAGACAACGATCTGAGTAAGTATTTGAAGAAAAAAAGATTTTTGCATAGACAACATTTAGAAGTGATTTGCAGATCATTTGAATTTACATAAAAGACGCGACTATTTAAATAAACCAAAAAAACTAAGCATGCAGCGATCAAGCGCTGTCGTTTGATTTTATAGCATTTTAAATGTAAATTCTTACTACCTACATAATATTGTAACTAAATACGAAAGTGAATATTTTGTTTGCTTGATACATCATCATCATCCCAGCCTATATACGTCCCACTGCTGGGCACAGGCCTCCTCTGAACAACAGGGCTTGGGCCATAGTTCCCACGCGGGCCCAGTGCGGATTGGGAACTTCACACGCACCATTGAATTGCTTCGCAGGTTTGTGCAGGTTTCCTCACGATGTTTTCCTTCACCGCAAAGCTCGTGGTAAATTTCAAATGTAATTCCGCACATGAATTTCGAAAAACTCAGAGGTGCAAGCCGGGGTTTGAACCCACGACCCTCTGCTTGAGAGGCGATAGGTCAAACCACTAGGCCACCACGGCTACAAACGCTTGCTTGATACGCTTTTATGTTTTAAGTACCTACTCCACCTATCGAGTTGAAATTTGGTATGAACATACATAGTTTGAGATCCTGATCAGATAGTTTTCCTTGTTTGTTTGTTTGTTTCAGAGTCCTAATATTTTTGATTTAATTTTATACTTTCCGAGTAAATTTAAATTAAGTCGTTAAATTACGAGTACTTACTTACTGAAATTTTACTTTATATTGTTGTTAATTATTTCCTTAATAAAATTAAATACTATAACTCAATTCCATAACCACATTTAGCAAGATTGTGATCGGAACCCCGAGCCACTTTAGCTAATTCATAAATCGTAACGTATATATTGAGTCATTTGAGTCCCATGATGGATGGGCGCGCGCCGGCCAGAACTGGATTGCGAATTGAAATTTGAAAGCGCTAACAAGGTTAGTTGATAAGGCTACTGGATTATATACTAGTAATGATACTGCCCGCATTATCAATAATTAGTTATCAAAACTAGCTCACTTTTGCGGTTTCGTTCGTCGCTTGTAGATCCGTTGTAATTCCTACTTTAACCTAGTTCAAATACTTTGATTGATCACTACTTTTCGTAATATCACTCAACTGATTAATCAATAATATTTAATGTGACACAATATCTTTCTGATGATTTTACAAAGAGTAATTTATGTTTAAAGATTTCAAACCGAAAATCCAAAATACACAAGCTTTTGTTTGAAAGAAAAAATAGAAAACGTTCATTTATAACAGAAATAACACATACACAGGCTATAAAAATAAATCAATAAATAATAATAAATAAATAAATAATCATGGGATAGGTACTTACTTGACCCCAATGACCTAGTAAGTACCAAACTGAGCAAAGCTTGTAAGTACCTATATACTATGGATACTAGGCAACGGATAAACATACTTATATAGATAAATACATACTTAAATACATATTAAACATCCAAGAACAAACATTCGTATTATTCATACAAATATCTGGCCCGGCCGGGAATCGAACCCGGGACCTCAAGCTTCGTAGTCAGGTTCTCTATCCACTTGGCCATCCGGTCATCAAAATACAAAGAGAAATATATACATAGATGCTGTTATAAAAAGGTCCCAGCTCAGCATATCGCTGGTTTTGCTTTTACATCAGTCTTCTATTAAAAATTGACTAATAAACTTAAGTTCAATTTCGCTCCTTTAGCTGTGGGAATGAGAATAGAGAACAGAGATATATCTTTTTTTATATAAATTTAACTAAAAGCATTGAAGCAACAAAAGACAAAAAGTACTACGTAATAATATTAAGTGAAAAGTTCAATAGGCAATCGTAGCAGAACAGTTATTTATTAGCGTCACTTTTACGCGGCGCGGGCGCATCGAATTTAACACTTTTACTTTCGGAAACCTTCTAAAAACAATGATTTGGCGAAAAAGTATAAAAGATCTTCGAAGATACCCACGATCGTGGGAGCGATGACAAAGAAAGATTAATTAAAGATAGATAGGTCAACGAACTAGCAAACCTTGCTAGTTGCTACTCGAGCACATGTACAAGGCAGCTAACTCTTTGCGACACATTTACAGTTTCACTTCATTTTAAATCATTCATTTTTTTATTTTAAATTTTTGTCACATAGACCTTATTATTTTAGTTAGACCAGTAACAGACACATTTAACTGCATAATTACCTGGACGACCGAGCTTTGCTCGGGCTAAAACTCGGTAACAAGCGTTTTCCCAGAGATAAGACCAAGCTAGATCGATTTTTCATCCCCGAAAACCTCTACATACCAAATTTCATCGACATCATTGGAGATTCATTCAAAATCTTTCCGAGATTCTGATTATAAATATATGTATATATAGAAGAATTGCGTGTTTAAAGGAATTAGATATATAATACATGTATCGCACCGACGTATCTTTCTTCTTACACGTTGCAGAAGCAAGATAATGCCTGATTACCTGAATCCATTACCACTTCTAATGTAAGTCATCAAATAACTTTGTAAATCTGTTAAAAAAAGATTTTTTTTTACATTGAACTGACCGTGATTGACTCTTATCTCACCTGATGTTAAGTGCAGATGAGGCCAAAGGTGTATCTCACTGGTTCAGTAACAGCCTATTCACTCTAGCCTTGAAGAGCCCTAGATTGTATTTATCCGGAAATACAGACGACGGGAGCGAATTCCATCTCTTAGCAGTTCGCATTATGAAAGATGAAGCAAACCGCGTCGTGTGGGCTAACGGAACACTAACTACATAAGGGTGAAGACGCTCCCCCCGCCTGGAAGTCCGTTAGCAAAATGGAGATGTAAGTAGGAATAAGATCATTTAATTGCTGCGCACACTCACCAAAATGTATTAGGTAAAAAACAACTCAACGACGGTGTTCGAGGTTCTAGCCTTATGCTACATCGTTGAATTTCTCGCTGGCTTCTTCTCAATAGAGGTTTTTCCGAACATTTATTTTTGCACTTGGCTCACTATACTTACGCAAAATGACATTTTAACATACAAATAACCCACTATTCAGTTCCCGCGTAGTTTTGCCGCGTCTACATCAAATAATCTATCAGTAAAGTGTGAACCGCAGATCCACTATAATTGTGGACCAATCAAATACCAATAAAAGTAAAATTTCCTACAAATTGCTTCCATTGCCGCGGCCGTGACTGCGCAAGCGGCGATCTTTCACTATGACATAGTTATTTTTGGGTATCTATGCCAATAATATCGATGTTAAGATGGAAATTTTTATTGTGATTGACTGTATTGATTGTTTAACTTTTATAGCAGTTTTAAAAAGTTTTGTATATGTTGTACAGTACACATATTGTAAAAATAGGGTTAAGGTGGCAGAGCTTTTCAGTATATTACATAACACCTTAAATATCCTATCCTACTTCCTACTAATATTATAAATGCGAAAGTTTGTAAGTCTGTTTGTTTGTTTGTTACCCCATCGCGTCTAAACTGCTGTACCGATTTAGATGAAATCCAGTATACAGATAGTTTGCGTCCCGGGGAAGGACATAGGATAGTTTTTATCCCGGAAAATTGCATAGCTCCCGCGGAATAGTGAAAACCGAATCTTACGCGGACGGAGTCGCGAGTAACGGCTAGTATTCTTATAAAAAAGGGTAGAGAAATTCAATAAACCCGAATTTGTAATTTATGTTCTTACCCGCATGATCAAAAAAAAAGTGCCGATTATTAAAAAATTAAAACATCATAAAGAATGATTTAAGGTAACTTACACCATCCGCTGAAGACAGCATATTCAAACTTATTTCTTACCTGTAATGAAAAACATAAACAATAAGTTAAATATGTTTTAAATGAGGGCTACAAATAGTTACAGATTGGTACCGTTATGTCTAATACATCAGCTTTACAAAAAAATATTACAAGAGTAGTGTGGTAAGTAAACATTGATATGACGGTTTAAGTGCCTCTCTCCTTTTGACCTCCACATCTCCCTATCCAGAGCTGCATCCGGCCACTCGCTCAGTTCCGCATCCAGGTCATCTCGCCATCTCCGCCTCGACTTGCCATGCCGTCAGTGACCATCAAGCGGTACCCACCATTCGGCCGGTTAGCCCATGCTTATGGCTGCATCCGGCAGACATATACAACCCAATTTTGACGACCGGATGGCCGAGTGGTTAGAGAACCTGACTACGAAGCTTAAGGTCCCGGGTTCGAATCCCGGCCGGGGCAGATATTTGTATGAATAATACGAATGTTTGTTCTCGGGTCTTGGATGTTTAATATGTATTTAAGTATGTATTTATCTATATAAGTATGTTTATCCGTTGCCTAGTGTCCATAGTACAAGCTTTGCTTAGTTTGGGACTAGGTCAATTGGTGTCAAGTGTCCCATGATATTTATTTATTTATTTATTTTATTTTTAATCCCACTGAAGCTTCGATTCAAATCAATAAATTTATTTCAATTACCTATACATAAATTAGGTGATGCTTCAGCGTCATTTCTAAAAGACCGCATATAAATTGCCACAAATCATAAACAACCGGCCCTTAGGTTTCTAATCTCGGTCCCTTAAACATTGATTAATACAAATTACCCTATTACCAGGCGCATAAACCAGCCACCGTTGACAAATACGCGACTTTCCCCGCACCTGCGCGCGCGCAGGGAGCTTGATTATCATCGCCCACGGCCGATGCGTTACTATGGATGATTTTCTGTGTGAAACTTTATTGTTATAATTTTTCATTTAAAGTCAGAGTCAAAATATCTTTATTCGATTTATGTTATACCAGCTGTTGCCCGCGACTCCGTTTACGTAGAATTCGTTTATCCACAGATATAGATTACACTAGATTACACACAAGCGCGCGCGCGCGCGCACACGTACACGAGCTTTTTTTGTTCATTCCGCTTTAGTTTTGTTAAATTGTATTGGTGTTTTTCATTTTGTTTTTTTTTTTTCATATTACTTCAAGTTCCACTTGACGTCTACTAGGTATTGCAGATATGATAATTGTTTATAGTATAGTGCACTCCAAGGCCCCAAGATACAGGCTCTGCCTAGTTTGGAGTCTGCCAGATATTACTTTGTATATTTTATTATTATAGATTACGCAAATGCATCTACTTCGCGTGTCCGAACCCCGACCAAAAGTCGGGGTTGGCCCCATACAAGGGCTGACCGCTAACTGACTAAACATGACTAGTGACTGACTCGAGCCCCACGGCGCGGGCGGGCGGCGCATTTGAATCGATTTTGCGCGGACATCGGGGAATTCACGTCGCTATTTTGTTTACAGATTGAGGTGTTTGCGTTATCTAGTGTAATCTATATCTGTGCGTTTATCGCTGTCCCGCGGAAACTATGCAATTTTCCGGGATAAAAACTATCCTATGTCCAACATACATACTCTTCGTAGAGTTCGTTTATCGCTATCCCACGGGAACTATGTCCTTCCTCAGAAGTCAGACCATTTGTACACTGAATTTCATCTAAATCAGTTTAGCTGTTTAGAACAACCTAACAAACAGACTTGCAAACCTTTGCATTTGGACGTAGTTTAACAAAAGAATCAAACCCTCAGTATTTTTTTTATTTTGGATCTAGTTTCAGTAGCAACAAAAGTGAAGTTCAAGAATAAAGGAGCGACCACACCGCTGCTTAAAAAACGGTGACGGTACTGAATCGCAGTGAATGCGCACCGCTTTTATCGCATGCTCTCCACACCGCTGCTCAAAATACGCAGACGACGCGGAATCGAAGTGACGTGTCGTAAACGCCACGACTTTTGGTGGAGAGCATGCAATAAAAACGGTGCGCATACGATGCGTCACTGCGATTCTGTCTGTACCGTCACCGTTTTTTAACCAGCGGTGTGGCCGCTCCTTGACATGACAGTGCTTTGGATCCTTTTTGTTGAACTATGTCCAGTTATAACAATAGTTTTTTTAGTCAAAAGTTCAGCAAATAAAATTACAAAACATAAGAATTTTGGTTATGCAATATAGTTTGTAATTTTAGTTTAAAGAATAACAAATTAAGTATGTCAGCCCTGGCAATGGTTAACGGGCTGGAGCGGATCGCATTTGTTCTGATGCGTACACGCATAATTGAGCTTACCATTTAATAAAAGCAATAAAGGAGCAAATGTAATATAATTAAATGTCTTATTTAGCATTTCCTTTTATACATTTTAAACCCATGTTAAGTGTTATGCTCTAACCAAATAAAAAGTAAACACGTCTAGGCAAAATGAGAATAAAGAGAACGAGAATCAAAGAGGGAAGTAATTTACAGCGCCAGATAAAGAATTGTAGATTGTACAAGAGCATAAAACGAGCCATTTTATCCGAGGCGTTTATACAGCTACCCGCCCGAGCCCGTGCGGCGAGGGTGGATAGATACGTCGAGGGGGAAATGGGTTTCATGCTCGAGTTTTACACTCAGCTTTTCACTTCGATGGCGAGGAAATGAAATAGCAACAGCGGAAATAATTAGTCACTTACTAGGTACCTTTTATATTTCATGCATTGCTATAATGAACATTTTTAGGTTTATTGATTTATATTGATATAAAAATTATTAAAAAAAAATATATATATAAACTTTTTTTTGTGGTTGTTGGTTGACACATGAGTACCTTAGAGTTAGACGAAGATTTTAATTTATAGGCACCAGAGCATAAAAAGTAATATAATGTCGCCTAGATCCAGCATAAACACCAATTTTACGAGCATGACAAGTGAAAATAATTTTATTGAATCAGGTGTTATTTTGCGGAGATTCATATCAATGAACTGAAAACAATTACTTTGCTCACTCGCGAGCTTACGGTAGATACATCTTTGCAACAAACTGTGTTTTAATCTGTCATCTCCCAGGATAACAGGATCAAAGGAATTTGGGCACAAATTTGTGCCTCTGGGAGAGGACAGGTTAATGCAGTTCCTACACACGGTAAGAACACAAATCACACAAACCCTACTATCACTATCACACTATACGTACTGACGCGTTTCGAACTCAACCAGAGTCCATCATCAGCACAATCCTTTACCTTGTTTGAAAATCAGTTATTTTGTACCGCGCCCCATTTTTTTAACCTTAAAAACCCTCAATAATATATTAGTCTCGCCTAAAGAAGGCACAAAGGTGAAGATTTTTTCTGGGCCCCTTACCGCCCATAAGGGGGCGTTATCGCCCACTTTGGGGAGCACTGTGTTAAAATCTAACAGTATATGAAATAATGCTATGTATGTTTTGATTGTATGCTTACGCACCTTATATCAAACGGAATAGGTTCTGTCAACGAAGCATTGACGTGAAAAGATTTTACAATATAATAACCTAACCAACTTAGACACACACATACCTACAGATGTCATAATGCCATCCATTTTGGTATTTATGCCAGTATGTTGACAGTATTTTACCTAGATTTTTTTTATTTTCCTTCAGTAGACGTCCACTGCTGAACAAAGGCCTCCCCCTTAGAACGCCAAAATGAACGACAACTCCCCACTTGCTTCCACCGGTTTCCCGCAACTCTCACGATGTCGTCAGTCCACCTGATGGGAGGCCTGCCAACGCTTCGCCTTCCGGTTCGTGGTCGCCACTCGAGGACTTTTCTCCCCCAACGGTTATCTGTTCTTCAAGCGATGTAGCCCGCCCATTGCCACTTCAACTTGTATATATTTACAGCTATGTCGGTGACTTAGTTCTTCGACGAATTTCCGTATTCCGGATTCTATACATATCGTCACAACTTTGAAAAAATCTCGTATCTAAAATCAATATGTCAACAAAATTGAACCTTATGTAATGTCTATAAAGTTCACTAAGAAAAATCATCTATTTTGAGCTACAAGTTTTTTTAAAAGTACTCTAAAAATTACACCGACACACGATCGTAATAACAAACCTTAACGAGATCGATAACAAGGCATTCGCGAGCCTAAATCTATTGAAGCGATCCATCATGTTTGATTTAATCGATTATTTCATCAGTCTGATAATGGCGTGTATTGGAAAGCAGCATCCGGCGTTACTTTCCATTTCGACGGTGCGCCGGCGCAGCGAGCCCGCGCACGTGGTGCTGTGCAGTTTTATATCACAAAGTTCGCTAAAAAAGCGGCCAAGTGCGAGTCGGACTCGCCCATGAAGGGTTCCGTAGCAGCAAGTAACATAATATAAAAGTTTCCTTTACTTTACGATTTATGACGTATTAAAAAAAACTACTTACTAGATCGCGTTCAAACCAATTTTCGGTGGAAGTTTGCATGGTAATACGTCATATATTTTTTTTTAGTTTTATCATTCTCTTATTTTAGAAGTTACAGGGGGGGGACACACATTTTACCACTTTGGAAGTGTCTCTCGCGCAAACTATTCAGTTTAGAAAAAAAATATATTAGAAACCTCAATATCATTTTTGAAGACCTATCCATAGATACCCCACACGTATGGATTTGATGAAAAAAAAAAGGTACAATTTTAAGTAAGTATGGGGAACCCCCAAAATTTATTGTTTTTTTCTATTTTTGTGTGAAAATCTTAAAGCGGCTCACAGAATACATCTACTTACCAAGTTTCAACAGTATAGTCTTATACACACACACACACAAACATCACGCCTGTAGGTAGGCAGAGCACACGAAACGTTACGGCTTCGGAGCCACTTTTAGCAATTTTAGGTTTTAAGGTAAAGTAAGGTTAGTTCTTATAGTTTCGAAAAAAGTGGCATGACGAATCCATAAGGGTTCCGTTTTTTGCCATTTGGCTACGGAACCCCAAAAATGATTATTTCAACAAATGACAACAGTCGTCTGCTAGAATTTACATAGAAAATAAAATAGTAAATAACAATTAAAATCCCACTAATATTAATAAATGCTAAAGTTTGTAAATCTGTTTGTTTGTTAGTTTATTTGTTATTTCATCACTTAGATTTAGATGAAATGCGGTATACAGTTAGTTTGAGTCCCGGAGAAGGCCATAGGATAGTTTATCCCGGAAAATTGTGTAGTTCCCGCGGAATAGAAATAAAAGAATTCTGCATGGACGGAGTCGCGGGTAACGGCTAGTACCTAAAATTTTGGTACTAGGTCCTTTAGGTCCTAAATAAAACTAACCTAAACTTAAAATACCTATATAAAACCAAAAAAAGTAGATTCTGAAGATACTGGCAGCGTTCCCTCTTAGAATTGCTAAGCTGAATAATTATTTGTTCGAAGAAGTTCCAAGCTCTTCAGGTCCCCTGCGACGTCTACTAACCACTGTCTTAGAAAAGTTTCAAAGCGCTAAGACCCCACGGGCCCTCAACACCGAACGGGACAAAATCGAATTCGGTGCCTAGATTTAGATCATTTTGCTTGCACTACTCTGTGGCACTACTCAGTCAGCAATTGCCCACCAGAGGACCATTTCACAAAGCTACAAGTTAGAATTTACAAGCGGTAGCCTCTTTTTATTGCTTGCATACAAAGGCTACCGCTTGTGAATTGTAACTTTTATCTTCGTGAATACTATTCGACTTACCAAACTACTGTGTGAAATATCCCCGTTTCATGTTGTAATAACGAGTTCCGTTGGAATCAAATACATCAAAAAAACGTAAAAATTCTATGAACTTTACACGCAGTTTGACGGGCGTGTAATTGGAAAAGTGAGAGCGGCGCGGGCGCCAGTCGATTGTCAATTGTCGTCAAATTAGATAACGATTGATGCTAGCTAAAAGTCGCTTAGAAACAGCTATTTGCTGAACAGCGGGGCTACTCGGAAATTCGAAAATCGAAGTTCGTGTCGTTCCGTTCCTCTGACAATTATACTATTTAATTAACGTGACCAGACGTCCCGTTTTGAACGGGACTGTCCCTTTTTTTGATTACGAGTCCCGATGTCCCCAAAATGAAAACCGGGACGCGAAATTGTCCCGTTTTCAAAAATCGCGCGAAATTTCAGTTCTAATGGCGATGTTGATAACTAAGGTTAACATAAAAAAAACGTGCCAAGAGTTTCATTCTCACATAAAAGCATCACCAGCTGTGTTAAAGCATATTTGTTCCTCTGTATAATAATATTTATATTTAACTAAATATTTTGAATATATTTTTTTAATTTTTAATATAAGAATTTAACTTTTTCTAAATAAATGACGTTAAAAGTGCTTTTTTTTATTGACTACCTGTTAATTGACCTAAATAAACTAATGTCCCGTTCTGAATCACAAAATAAATGGCCACGTTAATTTAATACGAGTAAGAGGAACGCTCCTGCGGGATTTTAGTTGACGGCTATTGTGCAAGTCCACAACTTTTTAGATCTTTTCGGTTTTAAAATATTTTTTTATTGTTTATTATTTTTGATACCTATATGATTTTGACCTGACCCTCACTGCGATATCACATTTTGTCCATCTTTATACCCACATTTATGCTAAAAGTGGTACTGGAACACAAGTTTCACGTGCTCTGCCTACCCCTTTTAGGGATAAAGGCGTGAATGTATGTATGTATGTATGTATGATTTTGAACATGAAACTGCCGTGAGACTCACTCATATTAAATGATGTTGTAACGAATAACTCACGCCTTAAATCGAGGTAGCTCGACTATATCATATATGATTTAATTTAATAATACTTTTGTAAACCAGAGCCTATTTACCTACTTATTTAATCCAAAAAATCTCAACCTTAAGTTTTCTGGGATGGTCCATATTATATTTTTTATCGATAGTAGAATAAGGGGCTGTTTCACCATCCATTGATTAGTGTTAACTGGCTGTTAGGTGTGATGCCGTCTCTATTTGTTTTATTGGAATAGACGGAGACGGCATCACATTTAACCGTCGGTTAACGCTAATTAATGGATGGTGTCAGCCCCTTATAATGTAGCTCACTCATGTAGATAGATTTTTTTTTTGCTTGCCGTTTTTTCGTGAGATTAATAGGTTTTGTGCCTTAGTCTGTTTGATTAAAAAAAAGAGGTCGTATTGACAGCTGTCAGTTGTCAAATATCGCCGGACAACGACACATACGTGGCACCGTAACTCTTAAACGGGTGAACCGATTTGAATATGGTTTCTTTTACTTTGAAAGCAGATTTTCTAGCGATGGTTCTTAGACCTGTTTCATCAAAATCGGTTCAGCCGTTTTTGAGATATTGAACTTTGAAGTGACAAAGTCGGGAGTTTTCCAACTATGTTGGTTAGGTTATACGTTATATGCAATCAGTTCTTTTTGTAGCTTTGTGTTTAATCATTCACTTCAACTCATTCACTTCAACCTATACCACGCTTTTTCCAAATGTAATTTTAATAGTACGCGGAACCGTCATACTTTGGAACGTTCGCGGAACCCTGTCGGTTAAGCGCGTTGACAGCCGGATCGTTTTAATATCTGCGCTTGCGCAATACGAAAGCGACCGTACCGAACGTTACTTAATAGAGAAATTCTTTCTATGACTATGACGAGATCATTAGCGCTTTTTTTTATTATTACCGTATTTACGTGGTTTGTCAAAACCTGTTTTATTAGAGGCAGATATTTGTATGTACGAGTATGTATGTATGTTTACATAACTTTTTATTGTACATAAAACACTAAACAAATAACCTAATCATAAAAAAATAATTTTTAATACAAGCATTTTTTGCTGACTGTACATTTTGTTGATCATCAAATACTTTTTAAATTATTTTGTACAATTATGAGTTTACATACATAAAAAAGAACTAACCTATGATAGCTATATATTAAATATAATGACCCGGATAACTCACGTCTTAAATCGAGTTTAGCTCGACATGTTTCGGGCTAATCCGTAGCCCTTCGTCTTCGGAGCAACGCGACTCAAGACGCGATTTAAGACGTGAGTTATCCGGGTCATTATATTTAATATGAGTGAATCTCACGGTAGTTTCATGTTCAAAATTGCAAATCTTTATGATAGCTATATGTTGATTACATTTGCATACCAAATTTCAAGTCGATGCTATTAACCGTTGAAGAGTTCCGTCCTGTGGAGACGATCCTGGCTGGACGACCAAGATGTCACTACTAGATTATTGCATTGTCACGCGATTTAGATAAGTATTCCAAATTTCAAGTCAATCTGACTACTGGAAGTTGGTCAAATTTAACTTGCAAGATTTGATTACAGACAGACAGACAACGGGACAGGTGAAACTAAATAAAAGCTTGTAAAAACAGATCGAACTTATCCCATGAAAGGATCTCTTCTTTCCATTTTTTTCCTTTTCGATCTGCTTTATTCTTCTTTTTTGTTTTCCTAAAAATATTTTTATCTCTACTTATAAATAAATAAATATCACGGGACAATTCACACCAATTGACCTAGTCCCAAAGTAAGCTTAGCAAAGCTTGTGTTATGGGTACTAAGCAACGGATAAATATAACTATATAGATAGATACATACTGAAATACATATTCAACACCCAAGACCCGCGAACGAACATTTGTATTTTCATACAAATATCTGCCCCGACACGGGAATCGAACCCGGGATCTCAAGCTTCGTAGTCAGGTTCTCTAACCACTAGGCCATCTAGTCGTCTAAACTTATTTAATAGTAAGCAAAATGAATGACCAGGACAAGAACTGGAACGCGTCATTTTAAAGTAATCCTTAGTAATAGTAATTTAATTACTAATTAACATCAATTAAATATCAGTTTCTTACGAGTTGTCGTAAAAGTCTAACTTCCTGCGGGGAAAGTGGTCGGTACGTGTGAGGTTTCCTTTAGTGGGTAGTATAGTTAGTAACGGTTGCGTTGCGTGAGTAGATTGACAAGCATACATTATGTAAAAGTCTGTCGAGGTCTACGAGGCTTTTAAAAATGATACTAAATTGATAAAATGTGCGAGAAACACCCAAAAAATAGTTTTTAAAACAAAAATACTGTTTATTGCCTTTCTCAGACCTAAATATACTTTATTTCTTGTAAAAAAGTTGGCAATCCTAACTCCAAACTCGAAGTTTAACATTTGTCACTAATAAATAAAAGCACCCTGTTTTGTTAATACAAACATGTCACTTATTAATACAATAACTCATATACACGCCGCACAAATATTACTTGGAACTACTATACTATTTGGAAGTAATCGTGTTCTGAATTTTCACGATGGAAATTAATTTGCTATATTATAGTTACGGGTTTACGGTGCATGTAGACCGCTTCAACCGAAGCAACCGGTTCATATGATGATGATGAATACAAAGTCGTCATGACGCAGTACATTCTCCAAATTGAGACTGTCCCGGCAGATTTGAGACACGTGGCAACTCTACATATGACCCTTATAACGATATAACAAGCAAACAAGACTTGTTCCAGAATGCAATGAACGTCTATGGACTCTAATTATTCGTCAGTTAGCACGTAGTTGTATGTAACGGTTATATTATATAACAGTAAAGGGTACAAGTTACTGGTTAACGGAATGACAACCGCCTTAACTAAAAAAGGTCTTTTTAGCGCTCCGTAGACTGCCTCTAAAAAACCCTATGGGATCTTTTTGTTGTCCACCTATCCGAATTATAATCATGGTATATAAATCAGAGATAATCAAGATTCAACTAAAACTTTCTATCATCGTCTCAGCCTATTACGTCCTACTGTGGAGCACAGGCCTCCTATTACAAAGAGAGGGTTTGGGCCGTAGTTTCCAAGCCGGCGTACTGTGGATTAGAACTTTAAAAATTGAATTGACCCACACTCACTATATTTTCCTTTACCGCAAAGTTCATGGTAAATTTCAAATTTCGCATATGTATTTCGAAAATCTCATTGGAGTGAACCCGGGTTCGAACCAGTTTAATCAAGAAAGATGGTTCACTATATCAAAGGCTTTCGCATTTTTATAGAGGAAGTTGCAGGATTGGCGTCCGTTAGAAACATGTACAGGACACTTCCTTATTTCAGTGGGATGTTATAATTTAGTAATTTTACTACTTCAGCTTACATTGTTATACTGTTTAGATCGTAACAAAAATTTGCATACACCCATACACCCATGTATGCAAATTTTTGTTACGATCTAAACTCACAACAGATTATGGTAATTTTCGCTTGGTTTACTTTAGTTGTTATATACCACGCGCCATATAAATCTGCCTAAAAGTTTATTACTTAATACTCAGTATTGACGCATTTTTAAGATACATTGTTTTACGTTACTCCCGGATTGTGTTCGAATCGCTTAACGGTATAGTGCCTATTCAATTATTGGAATTATACCTTTATAGTTTTTGTGGTACTAGTCGTGGCAATGAACTTTTAGGCGAAGTTAGGCGGCGGAAGGTATAGTCTATTATATGGCGCAGTCAATTATCATTATCATCAGCCAGAAGATGTGCACTGTTAAAGAAAGACCTCTCCCTTAGAACGCCACAATGACAACTCGCTACTTGCCTCCACCAGCCCGTAACTCTGGCAATGTCATATGTCCATCTAGTGCAGTGATTCCCAAAGTGGTCCAGGTGGACCCCCAGGGGTCCACGGAGACTTGCTGAGGGTCTACGTAGGCGTGAACAAAAAATGGGGGTCCATAAGATGTTAATGGGGGTCCACGAAAATTTATCTGCTTTTGATAGTAAAGAGCCAAAATGTAAGCATTTTTTATAAGGGCCTACCTACATTGTTTTAAGTACCTAACTAAGCAGATAATATTTTAATAGGGCAAGCGACTGGACAGAACACAGAAGCGACACAATTTTTATTTTTTGGCGACTTTAAGAATGTGGTAGAAATGTAGCAGCAGGGGGTCCACCGAAACCAGTAAATTTTGAAAGTGGTCCACGAGAAAAATAAGTTTGGGAACTACTGATCTAGTGGGAGGCCACGCTTCGTCTTCTAATTCATGGTCACCACTTGAGGATTTCTTCCCCAATTGTTATCCGTTATTCGAGTTACGTGGCCTGACCCTATATTACGAAGTGCAAAATTCAAATTTCGTATCTTGCGGTCCCGCTGACGCTGGCGACGGTACGATACGAACTTCGATTTTCGAATTTCGTAGTAGCCCCCCTGCCCACTACGGCACAGCAAATCTGTGCATAATCTCGATTAAATTCCAGTTCAACAACTCCTACGATAACAATCCTTGGGTCAGCTTGTTAGAACTTGGTTTATATAAGGCGTAGGATTTCAGTTAGCAATCCAAACAATTTAGTTAGAAATGAAGCTAACAACTGGTTATGATACAACGCTGTATACGGGGGGGACACAGTGGCAGCCCGTTTGGCAAGTTTGGCAGGGTTGCAAAAAAATACGTGCAGCTAAAAATCTCGTATATTGGCTTTCAAACCTCGTACATTAATTTTCATGCATCTAAAACGTGCTAAAATCAAAATTAAGGCATATTAAACTAGTGGATTTAGGACCTTTTACTTAATGAAAAAAACTATTGCAAGTTTCCTACTAAATAAAACATCATTTTGTATCTCAAAAAATCTTTTCTGAAGACTCAAAGCTCAAGTAAAATCACAAAAAAACTAAATTTGTCTATATTATTACGAAACTTTGCAAATAATGGTGGTGCAAAATATTCGTATGGCCATATAAACAAAATCTCGTACATATTTGTACGAGGTTGATAGTGTCCTCGTACCTCGTACGGAGGGCCACAAATCTCGTATTTGTACGAGGAACCTCGTACGGTTGGCAACCCTGACCGGTGGTAGATTTTTTTTTGACATTCAATCAAATTGCTTGTTATAGGCTAAATTAAATAAAGATACTTTGACTGACTTTGAATTCAAATGACCGTTCAGCTGTTAGAAATGTTGTGTTGCCTGTCGGCCGTGTCTGTGTGTGTACGATCATAATTCTGCATTCCTGCCTCCAGACATGTTCTTGGTATTTCGATCAAGACGTAAAAATTATATGTAATTAGAGGGTCGGCAATAGTTGGCATCTTTAATTTTATGTCATTGGCAATAGAGTTGACAGAGGGGTGTCGTCTTCTATAGGGTTTACCGTTGTGCACTTAGACTTTTACCATTTATGGAATATGGACATAATTGATATATTATCAAGCATTATAATCGATGTCGAGCGATAAGGAGGAAATGACACGAACTTCGAATTTGGAATATCATGATAGCTCTGGATCGTAGCAGCAGTGAAACCTTTCACATGCAGTCATCGAACCCGAAATCGATCAGGATGGGATGACAAGTCAAGATCGGCCCAGTGGTTAGAGAACCTGACTACGAAGCTTGAGGTCCCGGGTTCGATTCCCGTGTCGGGGCAGATATTTGTATGACAAAATACGAATGTTTGTTCTCGGGTCTTGGGTGTTTAATATGTATTTAAGTATGTATCTATCTATATAATTATATTTATCCGTTGCTTAGTACCCATAACACAAGCTTTGCTAAGCTTACTTTGGGACTAGGTCAACTGGTGTGAATTGTCCCGTGATATTTATTTTATATTCTTTGCCTTGGCAAAGTTCACTGAGGGTTTCTGTGACAGGTGCAGATGCAGGTGGTAGGACCTCGCTAATCCTGCCATGAAGCCGCAGTGCTTGCACTGTTGTGTTTCAGTGTGGAGAGTAAGACAGCCGGTGAATTTACTGGCACTTGAGGTATCCCATCTTAGGTCTCTAGGTTGGCAACGCATCTGCTATCCCCCTGATGTTGCAGGTGTCTATGGACGGTGGTGATCTCTTACCATCAGGAGACCCACTTGCTCGTTTGCCATCCAGTCGAATAAAAAAAAAAGGTTAGTTGGCGTGAGGTTCGTTTGACAACTTTGACATTTGCGCCACGTTTGCGATTACTTACATAATTAAATAAGCCAATCGCAAGCAAGACTGTAACGTCTCGATATTAACGCCATCTAGCGATATTCGCCTATCAACCCTCCACAGCCCACCGGGGAACTTCGGCGGTACTTCCCTCGTACTCCCGGGCAATTAACCCGGGGCGTGTCGCGCGCGCACTAAGCGCGCGCCGATTTAGTGTTATGTGCGCTGGCGCAGCGTGCGTGCGCGCCTGAGCGGACACACAGCTCCAAGGGATGACACACTAATTCTCATTATAGTTTCATCAACTCGACCTATGTACGTCCCACTGCGCACAAGCCTCCTCTCAGAATGAGAGGGCTTGGACCGTAGTTCCCATGCGGGCCATTGCAGATTAGGAACTTCACACACACCACTGAATTGCGTCGCAGATTTCTTCACGGTGTTTTCTTCACTGTACAGCTCGTGGTAAATTTTTAAATGATATATTATATTGATACATATATATGTTATATTGTTGCAAGGAAACTCGCTTTTACGTAAGAAAACCGCATCGTTATCGTTCCATCGGTTTGAGAGCTACGATACCACAGACAGCCAGACTGACATTGGCGTCAAACATTTAACACCCCTCTTTTCGCGTCGGGGGTTAAAACAGGGGGGCTACTACGAAATTTGAAAATCGAATTTCGTATCGTACCGTCCCTTTACTCTCTTATAAAATAAACCTAAGCGTCAGCGCAGTTCGGCCAGAGCTTCGCAATGTTCGCGACAATGTGTCCGCAAGACCAACTACTCCATTTCTTTGTGGTAATTGAGGGAGTTTCTTCCTCTTCCTAGTCGGGATAATGGGACGCCATCTTGAAAACATTGACTCCAAGAGAATAATCGTTGCCTTTAATATAGTTGCGCCAGTAATTGCGCATTAACTATGGCCAATATAAATTGCGTGTTTAAAAACGAGAACGAGAGGGCGAAAAGGATTTTCGTATCGTCAGACGGGATTGGAAGCGCCTGTGGTGTTACGCGCCAGAGGGGTCATAACCAATCAGACCACCGGGGACCAAGCAACGTCAAGTATACGTCTGGTCAAAGAAATCTAAGACTTTTAAGGAGAACTAAACTAATTTCCTTGCTCACCCGCGAACTTACGATAGCTAAGCTTATGCTTTTAAGGAGATCCGAAAAACTTTTTCGTTTAAAAAATATGTGATACTGTAGTGTCTTGAATGATGGCTGATTAATAAGCTCCATTCTGCATGGAATCCGGAGATAAATCGCGGGATATAGAGTGTTGTGTCGAAATGATTGTGCCTATACAAACGTGATATAGGTAGTGCCGCCAGAGTTGAGGTCACGCACACACGAACATGTCGTGTAATGACAGCAGGATTTTGACATTTACTCGTTCATTACATTCATTATGCTTTTATGCAGTTCTTCATGTAGCTGTGTGTGTAATCATTCACTTCAACCTATGCCATACACTTTAGTCGACTCTGACCACGGCCGCTGTATCTTGGTCGAAACGTTGAGGTAATCTTATCAATACATAGCAGTAACTCCCAAGATAAATTAGTTATGATAATTGCGAAAGTATGAAACATTTTTCCCAATTTGTTATTGATCCTTTTCATCCAAGTAAAATGAAAAGTGCCCGCAGCATGCGGACAGAGTTGCGGGAGACAGACAGTTTTCTATAAGTATAGTTACTAGTTAGTCTTATTCAATAGCTCGCTAAGCATTATTTTAATTGCATTATTGATTTAGATCATTCGCTGACAATAAAGTTTGGACGCGTGACCAAACGCGGAACCAACCATAGATACCCAATTTAATTGCATTGAACTACAAAGCACCAGTGACAGGAGTTACCTTTACCATGGCGTAACAATACTTACACAAAAGCATAAGGCTGCCGAAGACAGAAAAACATAAAGAAGCATAGCGCATCGAGCCGTCATCACTTTAGACTAGACAAGACCGACAAAGAAGAAGAGAAGAACATTATCTAGTGAAGTACTCGTACAAGGGCGTCGCGAAGGGGTGCGCGCAGGCAAGCGCATCTGACTAGCGTAGTGTAGGTAAATAAAAATAAATTATTGTTATCCCATCCATATAAATATAAAGATACCGCCGTTCTTAACTATCAGCGGAGCTAACTCTACTACGAAATTCGAAAATCGAAGTTCGTGTCGTTCCGTCGCTCTGACACTTATACTATTTAATACGAGAGTCATAGGGTGGTACGGTACGAACTTCGATTTTTTAATTTCGGTGTAGGCCCTCAGCTGGCTAACGATGCAGTGTCTGAGTTAGAGACTTACCCCCTTATTCATAAACGACAATCAAACCTATTTTAGTTAAAATGCCGCTAAAATTCGTTTGTCCTTATCTGTCACTTCGACATTTGTATTTGTTAGAAAGGGACAAAGCATTTGTTAGTTAACATAGGCTTGTTAAGTTTTATGAATAAGGGGGTTAGAGTCGTGCAGAGACAACCCGCGACACGTACCTATGTGTAGCGGTGACAGTTGGTGCACAGAGCAAAATAAAGTATCGCGGGATTCGCGGGAATAGGTTAGCACTTGTGAGTTCTAATAAGCGTTCGCGACTGTCACCATGCGCAGAAATTATAGGTCAGACCCAAAGTATACACAAATAAAATAAATAATACAAACGTGAAACACGCGCACTACTCTTCCCCATGTGGTTCATTGACTGTCATTTGGGAAAGAAAGCAGGCATTGCCGTCTCTTGTTGTGAGTGGTTTGTTTTTTAATTCTATCATATATAACAGATAGGATAATATATTCTTATCTATCTCACGACGTCCGATCACGAAAGGAGCTGACAAGAGGCATAAAGCCACACGCCCGTTGATTGACGGATGAAAAGATAATTGGTGCAGTTTATTAAGTCATGATTAATCCAAGGAAAGCAGTACTTTGTACAACCATAGGTACAACATTGTTTACTTACCTTGCTCCCGGTCATCGTCTCAGCCCTCAGCCTTTAATTTGACCTTTTAGAATGAGAGGACTGTGGCCCCCACGTGGCCTTAGTGCCTAAACAGATTGGATGAGAAGGAATGAAATGCATGAATCCGAAGTTCGGATTCATGGATATCCGGATTCGAAACTAACTAATGCCCCCAGCATTAAAATCTAACTTTTCACTTATCATGCTCTAATAGGTCAATGTAGCCTTACGAGGCGGGAGTAAAGTGAGTACTTTAGTCCCTAGGGTGTCAAAGTAATTATTTTTTTAATTTACTTCGAGTGACTTACATAAACTCAAACAGCCAGTACTTGCTTAGTTTTTGGCATAAAATAAGATTGTGTGTGGACCATTTTCATGACGAAAATGCTACGTTCTTAGTCTACTTGGTCTTAGTTCTATGCTTATTCCGCAAAGAAGGTATTCCAGTTTGTGTATGGATCATTTCGCCGATGCGATTTTGTTGTATCCGTGTCTGGTTGAAAAAAAAATACTTACCGCGAAAACTTTGAAATTGTTGTAGAGCGTAAATCATAAACGATTATTTAATTTAACACATTCACTGCCACCGACGCATATATGCGTTTTTGGAACTTCCCCCCAGTGCCGCTGTGATAATTATTCATATATTTTGAACGCTGTGCGTCGGTGGCACCTGTGCTCAGTCAAGTCAAGTCAGGTGGCAATGAATACGTTAATGACTATATGTTTCTCGCAATCGAAGTTAAAAATAGAATTTTCACCTCGAGACTAAAACTCAAAATAAACCCTCGGATAAATAGACACCCTCGTTCCCTCGCTAAAGTTCTGGTGGCTAACCACCTCGGGTATATATTGACTTATTTAAGTCCCTTGAAAAAAAAATACTATTATTACGAATCCACCTTCACGCGAGACGCGGGTTACTTTTCGATTGGGAAGTTAAATTTTCTTGCCTTTTACCTTTCTAAGGCGACGTTCCGTTAACTATACACAAAAAGACGTACACCGCCATCTTCCCGCGGGTAGCGAAGTTAAGTTTACCCTTACAAAAAAGTCGCACTACTTTTTCATCAATATCCGCCTCGAAACAAAATTCAATTCACTGCTACTTCTAAATTATTTGTTTTCACCGACAAAGCCGACAAAGACGGCTCACCGCAGCTGGAAGCTAATGTACATACAAATTATGTGTGTCTGTCTGTCAGTGGTTGCGGTCGGCGCTTCCGCATTGCGCGTGCGCCGGAGAAAACATAAAATAATGCGCGGCCGCGGATTTCTGAACCGCAAATGCGGGAGCTTTTTACAGAGAGTTTTATAGCGTTATACCTTTGCAAGTTGCAAGGTACGGATAGATAAAAGTATAAAGAAAATATGGTGTCCTTTCATTTGGCCGTATTTGTTTTTTTACAAATGATTCGGTTTCACAAATGATTAATTTGGCCTAATGAAGATTGGTTTTTTGGAATCTTTTTGTATTTTTTATTTCAATTTCAAATTTTTTGTTACTTTTACGGTCATCCCGTAAAACCTATATCGAAAATACAAATTGAAATATAGATGCACAAAAAAAAAAGAAAAATAAGACCCAGGTCCTCGGCATTCCGTGCCGTGTTCTATACCGCTACACCACCGCTGGACAACGATACAGACACGAATTTCTCCTATGCACCTCATATCTCAGCTTGTGTTGTTTCTTATTTAGCCACTGCAACGACACTAGCGACATCTATGCTGTAGCCCTCATCGAGAAACGAATGCATTGGCCTAATGCATTTTATTCTGAAACTTTCAACTATTCAGGATTTATTTCAAGACCATTGTGTAGAACCCTATAAGTTAGGTTAGGTTAGTTTTATAAAAATTCTAAAACATTTACAGCCTCATAATAAAATGCATTTGGCCAGAGGAATCATTTGCGAAACCGAATCATTTGAGAGAAAAGGAGAGAGAGGGAGAGAGCGAGCGAAATATATATTTACACATATTCGATACACCTAGGGTAAAATACATTGAGAAGAATTAAATTGAAAATGCCAGCAAAAACATGATATAACCTAACTTACAAAAAGTTGGAAAACCCCCGACTTTGTCACTTCAAAGTTCAATGTCTCAAAAACGGCTAAACTGATTTTGATACAACATATCTAAGAACCATCGCTAGAAAACCTGCTTTCAAATAAAAAAAAAACGCATTAAAATCGGTCACCCCGTTTAAGAGCTACGATGCCACACATAGCGGTCAAAATTATAACACCCCTCTTTTCGGGGGTTAAAAAAACATTTTGTAAGAACATCGAATACTATTTATAATATGTATCAGCATGGCACGAGAAAGGGACCCCGTTTTACTCTGATAGCGTCACGCTGATCTGGCGCATGTCTTGCCACGCTTTCTTGCTGCCATTCATAACGTTACTTATGTGTTTGCAGAGTAATTGTTTTTAAGTAATTAAAATTATGTAAGCATCGGATCGCTGAAATTTCATTATCAAATTTAAAAGCTGCTTCGTTACGGGTTAGTCAAATAACCTATTCTTTTTTGGTTGGTTCGCCTAAGTGTCAAAGGCACTGGCATTTTGCTTTTGTTTACTTGATATTAGTTTTTAAACTTTATTTTCACATCTCTCCTTCAGAAAAGTAACTTTTCCTCCCTGATGAGAGGGAGCAAAGTGCAACTTTTCTGTTCAAGGCTTTTCTAAGTGTTTTATTGCAAATGGCATTTTTTGAAGTTGATAATTGTAGTGCAACGCCATTTTCTATGCTGGTTGTTCTTTAATAATATTTAAAATTTATTTTTCAAGTTTCTCAAAGTGTGAAAAGTTGTATGAACCTCTCGGGAGCAAAATTATTTTTATCTTGGGCGTTAACACTTGAATCCCTCATTACGCTCAATATTCTACTTTAGAATCCCTTGCTACCCTCGCTACGCTCAGGATTCTATTGGAGAATCCTTCGCTACATTCTGGATTCAATGTACGCCCTAGCCGTAAATACAACATTTTGCTCCCTTGTGACACAAATAATTATTGAGGTGTTTTATAGATGGGCGCGTGCGGTCGGGAAAAATCCATTATGGACGACTGGGAATAGAGGGCCCAGACAGTATTGGACTCTCACTGGCCAGGGCCGGATTTAGACGTCTGAAGGCCTTGGGGCAACAAAGGAGGGGAGCACCGCCGCCACCCAAACTATTTTCCAGATAAAATGAGGGCGATTTGAGATTTTGATATTTCACTGATTGCCTGATTGAAGTGAATTGAGTTACTAGTGTTTATTCGTAGGAATCTGAAAAAAAAATTCGAAGTCTCTATTATGGGGGCCCTCGTTTGTGGAGGCCCCGGGGCTGTAGCCCTGGTTGCCCTCCCCTAAATCCGGCTCTGTCACTGTTTAAAAAGCTCGGCTGCACTTCCTCAACTCCCTAAACTCTATGGCCTATTCAGTACTTTGTATGTAATTATTCTTTAATGAAGCGTTAAGTCAGTGTTACCATCACACAAAAAGCAGGCGGTCATTAATTCTAAGAATCTCCCTCGAACAAATATAATGCAAACGTGTGAATATTTTTTATCTATAGTAATTTTCCCATGCATACACATGTATTATTCAAACGTTAATAGAAAGCAGAACATGTTTAATTTGCATGGCGTATTGAAGCTGGTGCGCGAGGGAGACAGCAGTTTTTCTAGTCTAATACACGTGCGCGGTTGAGTGATTACCTATTGGAAAACAATTGTTTCTTTTGTTTTATTCCATTTCTTTCGTTTTCGCTATATTATGTATAAAAATGAATTCTTATTTCCGCTGGTCACACCATATCTTGAGAACGACTTTACTTCGTAGAAGTTTCTACCGAAAAAAATGAGTTGGTTGCGCATAAAATTATAAAATTTAAGTTTGTAATTTAGGCTATAGCACGCACTTATAAATGTCAAAAAAACTACCACCGGTTCAGAAAAATCCCCTTATTCTACTATACTGAATCACATAAACCCGTCAAGCAACTCAACAAGTTTTTTTAAAGTGTTACAATGTTATTTTATGATTATCATCAAAACTATTTAAAACACAAATACATTTTTTAACACGTTTAATATCACGTAACTTTCGTGATTTTCACTCATAGTCAAAATATCACAAACAGGTCTTATCACGTTAAAGCACACGAGTAATATTTACCTCGACGTTTCGACCACATTATCGTGGCCGTGGTCACGAGTAGACGCTTTAATATCCATATGATATTTTCCATTCTCATCCATCTCTATATAATAAATCCGAGTAAATCAACACGGGTGCGCCGGCGCCGATTCGCGACGCCCGCTAATGCTGATATTATTTTTACATTAAAGGACAACATTAAAATAACATCATGCCCATTGCAACAGGTTAAAACAGCTTCAACACTTTTGCATTAAACCGCTTAATAAACAGGTTGCGATCAAGCTAATAGAAATCTCGATCGGTTAAATTGTGTTTAATGACTTCTAAATCGTTTGTGAAGTTTGAAAACACTATAATACATATGTTATCCGTTCAAATTAGTAAAATTCTACGAATAATAATTGTGATATGACCACAATCAATTCACCGTACAACGGTATGATGGATTTTTATAAAATTTTGTAAGCAAATAGCTAAAAATCTGGAATAAAACTTGGGTAGCCTATTTTTCTCACGTTATCATAGTAACTTGAAATTTTAATTGGAGACATGCGTCAACGCAAGTGTTTTTATGCAAAGAAAATTAAATCCAGGATGTAATTTTGTCAATTCAACTGCTAAACCTAGTGGTTAACGCGTGCGAAGCCGCGCGTAAAACCAAATTATTATAACATCACGACAACGTTTGCTCCCAATCTAAACACTTAACCGCCAAATCCCTACGTTTTTTCCTTCAAAGTGCCTCGTCTGAACTGTTCTGCGCGCAACTGGTTACTCCTACATACATTGTACAAGATTATACAGGATCACTGACAACTCAAACCACATACTTACTTAGCAGTTTCGATAACCCCATTTCATACCCGCTCTCATACTCTCTGTGCGATAATTAAGTTAGTTTTTGCCCTATAAATAAGATAAAGTATCTGTATCGTTAAGTCCACGTGGGAATACTTTGAGAAGGGTTGGCATGTTTGAAAATACCTGGTCTTATGGAATCGACTTGTTGACTAGGTCCTTATTCTTAAAAATAGGTAGATAACTACTACAGCAATGTTTTATACTATTTAAGGCATACAAATGGACGTGAAATTTACCTGATGGTACCTGACGACGTTCAGTAAGCCGTGGTGGCCTAGTGGTTTGACCTATCGCCTCTCAAGCAGAGGGTCGTGGGTTCGAGTTTTTTCGAAATTCATGTGCGGAATTACATTTGAAATTTACCACGAGCTTTGCGGTGAAGGAAAACATCGTGAAGAAACCTGCACAAACCTGCGAAGCAATTCAATGGTGCGTGTGAAGTTCCCAATCCGCACTGGGCCCGCGTGAGAACTACGGCCCAAGCCCTCTCATTCTGAGAGGAGGCCTGTGCCCAGCAGTGGGACGTATATAGGCTGGGATGATGATGACCTGACGACGTTCATGGACACCTAAAGCACCGCAAGAACAGTTAGGGTGTTGCCGATCTTGAAAAAAAAACGGTAGGTACAGATAAGAAAACTGAATCACGTCACGTACCAGGGTGGAACCTTTGTGTTACTAATGTCATGTTGACATACCATACATCTGCTAAAAAATTATACCAAAATTGGTTATGAAAAGGTACCACCCTAGTACGTGATTCCGTTTCCTTGACTTTACACTAGCTTTTTAAAGGCATCGTGTATAGCATGTTGGAATAAACTCAGCCACCTCAAAACAAACTATGTTGTATTTTAATTGGATTTTTGAGGTAAATAAACTAAACGAATGTTATTTCGTTTTTAGATCAGTGTAACCGTGTGATAATGTGCGCTGCTTTATCTTTAAGCCATTGATATAATCTAAATATTCATTGTCAAATAAGAAGATAACTAAAATATAAATTTATTGAAATCAACACGATAGCAACCAGCTATCATCGACTTGCACGCATATATATATTCAACTTATAATTACTTAGAATATGTGATAATTTCCCAGGGTTGGATACTTGATATAAATCACAAATAACCGAAAGGGAAAACTCTATCGGATCGCCGCGCGCGCACTCCACAAATTGATCATTTTACAAGGAGACTTAATAACTTAGAAATCGATAATGCCAGTTTCTAGCCCGTATTGATTGACTTTCATGTTGTCGAGGCAATTTAGCTTACAGGGTATTTTTAATGAGATTTTAAAACTAGTTCCACGTTGGCTTTGCTTGGGTTTACGCTCAGTGTAGACTGCAACTTGCACATTGCGAGGCTGTAATGCGAACGAGATCGAAGTAACAGAGAGAGAGAGAGAGAAAAAGAGAGATAAAGGAAGCGAAATTTATGCATTTTCAAAACAAACAAGAGGAAAACATAAAAAAAAGGTCCCACTCAGCATAATGATGCGGCAAGTGGACAACGGGATGACATCATTCCTCTTGTTAGCCTGTGAACGCTTCGTCTTCCAGCAGCTTGCGGTCCCTCTGACACTTATACTATACGAGAGTGAGAGGGACCGCACGACACGAACTTCGAGTTTCGTAGTAGCCCTGCTGTTCGTTCGTGGTCGCCACTCGAAGACCTTTCTCCTCAACGCATCCGTTCTTCTTCCCACGTGGTAGAGATAAACGAATTTTTCACAAACGGAGTCGCGTGCAAAAGCTAGTACACTCACCTGCAATAATATCTGCCATAGCGGAGCATGCAAAAATATCTAACACGTCCCCTACTGGCCCTAGAAATAGAGTTGTATCAGATATTTACAGTACTCAAAAAAGTCAAAATATCTTTATTCAATTTAGGCTATAACAAGCACATATGAATGTCAAAAAAAAAAACTACCACCGGTTCGGAAAAACCTCTGTTGAGAAGAATCCGGCAAGAAACTCAACGAGGTATATTTTAAAGATTGCATGCACATCGGTCTTCGGAAAAATACAATTGGCTGTTCACGACGATTTACGAACACTGGCGGGCGACCATCCATTAATAGTCGTATTTCTTAAGTGACGTTTTATTTCAAATAAATACTGTACCTTCATGGACTTTTTACGTTAAATTAATGACATGTAAACTTCGGATATCTATAGAGAGCTGCTGTATCTACTACAAAAAAGGATAGCTCCCCCTTTTTCCTTAAGATGCCATGCCATTATACAATTTAAAGTTGTGGGGGGGTTTCAACAACTCTTTATTATATATTTACATCTAAATGCGTCCGCACTAAGTAGTGTGTGACAACGCTCTACGAAGCCGAAATTAGCCGAGTCTCTTTCCAGAGACCGATGTGCAATTGTTATGGCCGAGTACTGTATGCACGCTTTGTTCTGTCAGATTTTTTACTGGTGACTGTACCTGCCGCTATAATATCTTGTACGCGAGTTAAGAATGATGCGGTCGATGTTCCGTCTGGAATCATCTGCGCCAACGGCCGTGAAACAGTCGATACGGATTAAACAGGGTCCGCTGCGCGGGCGCCACAGGAACTTGCATTAAGCACAGTACCCGGCCATAAGATTGCACATCGGTCTTTGGAAAGAGACCTGGCTAATTTCGCCTTTGTAGAGTGTTGTCACACACTACTTATGTGACGTTTGTCATTAAAGTACGGACGCATTTAGATGAAAATATATAAAGAGTTGTTGAAACCCCCAAAACTTTAAATTGTCCGATGGGAAAACGCCCCTTTTTCTAGTAATTGCAACAGCTCTCTATAGATATCCGAAGTTTACATGTCATTAATTTGACGTAAACTAATTAAGTCCATGCAGTATTTGTTTGATATAAAACGTCACTTAATAAATACGATTATTGATGGACGGTCGCCAGTGTTCGTAAATCGTCGTGAACAGCCAATTGTCTTTTTCCGAAGACCGATGTGCAATCTATATCGCCGGATACTGTACATAAGTATACTACTAGCAGAATCTCAGGTTAACTGACATGGCGTTGGTCCCAAGTGTTAATAAAACGTTTCATAATTTGGTTAGTCACTTTTCCGAAGACCGATGTGCAATCTATATCGCCGGATACTGTACATAAGTATACCTACAGTCCAGGAAACTGAATGGCGTCCCAGGTTAGGACCTTTTCATAATTTGGTTACAGTGTCACTTCGTTTAAAAAGCAGTTGGTCTATATAGCCAAGTGCTCTAAGAAGTAACTGGTCTGATTGTGAGTAGTATAAGAAGGAACTGATCTAAGTACAGCAAGTGATCTAAAAAGCAACTCGTCCTAAATCGGTATAGCCACAGATGTTTTTATAGTAGCAATCAAATTGCGCGGGCAGCAATAATTATCAACAGCAGTACGAGTCAAAATGGTTGAAAATCAACATAATTTTTAAACTAAGTAGGTAACTCACAGAAGCTCAGCGGGTCGCATAGGGCCCGCGGGCCACAAGCTGAGCATAGCTGCTCTAAAACAAGCAGAGTTGCTCAATGCGCGGGAGTCGGAAACAAGCATATTTTAATACCCAACGGTCGTGACTCCGCCTCTCGCTTTATAATTTATCGGGTGGTTTGTGAGAATTTGTATTTAACAGAAAGGTTAACTTTTTGATTTATTTGAACGCTGAATTGTTTTTGAGTTAAAGGTGATTCTTTAGCGGTTGAAACGCTTCAACTGTCATAGGTTTGTTGTTTTAAATAATTGAGGTTGAACTATTTAACTAGATCGTTTGTATATACAATTTCAATGTCTGTCAATTGTGTTTGTTACTTATTTTGTACAATAAAGAGTTTACATACATACAACCCAGCACTCTTCAAGGCGAGAGTGAATAGGCTGTTACTGAACCAGTCAGTGACATCTTTGGCCTCATTTGTAATTTTCATCAGGCGAGATAGAAGCCAATTATGGGTCAGTTTTATGTAAAAAAAAACCGGTCATAAGTCCTTAAAGCTAGTTACTATATATATTATATGGCCTTATATTCATGTTAATAATAAAAAATATTAAGCACCATTTTTTGGCCGTCGTAGTTCAGTTGCTAGCACATTCGGCGCGTATTGTTAGCTGATGCGGGTTCAAATTCCGTCCAGTATACCCGTTTTTTTCCATTTTTATTACATTTTGCATCATTAACCTTTCTCAATTGTAACAAGAAAACCACTATAAGAATAGATAATTTCATTTAGTTCACTAATAATCACCAAAAAACAAGAAGAAGCGACGTAACTCCCAATGTACTAAAAGGCAGTGGCTAAAAACCAACAGCGTAAAATTGAATTAACATCAAAAATTAACTAATCTCTCGGACACGGATTTCGAATTAAAATATGACGTTTTAATAAGCTCCGAGTCAGAAGTTTGAAATATCCTTAAAAATAAACCAAGAAACAATAAGACCTTAGTTTTTTGCATTAAACTGTTAACAAGTTGATGGACGGAAAAATTTAATTTATCTCTTTTTATTATATATTATATCTGGTATAAGTTTCTTATAAACATCCTTAACTTTTGATTACAAATTAACAACGATATTAAAATAAAAAAGTCTGGTCACGTTCGCTACGTGTGTTATTAACTTTGATTTGGAACCGAATTTAAATAAAAACAACGTAACAAAGGAAGCCGCCATTAAAATGCACTTAGGCCCAGAGAACGTCGAAAAAAAAAGGTGATCTAATCGAGATTTACAAAAAACGGAAATTGAAAAAAACTGACTTACGCTGCTTTGTTACGGTGGGTTGCGTTTCCATCTTCCTCTAGTAATAGGCAAATAAGGTAAAATATAAGTTAACATAAGTTACATTCACGATTATTGATGAGAGATTATGGGTGAATAACTTAGAACAAACCTCATTTTAACCTAATTATTGAATTAGATGTTACTTTGCGGAGGTCCATATCAATCAATGAATTGAAACAATTACTTTCACACACAATTTCGTCCACGATACTTATCTTCTTCTTCTCTACTTCCCGCAGGGTCCACGTTTCTGCGGCGTACAAGAATATAGGGAATACAAGTGCCCGAACTAGCCGGATTTTGTGGCTCTATATACATATGTTGCGATCCCTCCAAATTTTCTTTAACTTGTCCATCGCAGACCTAAAAATGGCCATACGTACGCCTCTTCACTTCGTCGATACATACACCGTTGTTCGTAATCAAGGCTCCCAGATAAATGTATGATTGCACCACATCACAATTAGCAATTAGTGTACTAGAAGAAGTAGGAACACATAAATTCCCGGAATCTTTTTTAAGTTAGCAATAGTAAAATTGTATATATTTTCTCATATTTTCACGAACGTTAGAAAAAAATAGTGATTGTTGTAAACCAACATAAGAAATGGCTTTCTATCGGCAGTCGTGCGCGAGCGCCGTGCCACTTGCCAACCGCGGCGCGGCTTCTACGGCCTAAGCATATATTATTTTTATAATGAACTAAAGTAAATGGGCCAGTATTTGACGCGCCAATGCCCAATAGATGACACCCACAAACCCATCTATCACCACCACCACACTACACTGACGCGTTTCGAACTCGAGTAAATGGACGGCGATTTCACTTGCCCTGTTCATTTATTTATTTGTTTGTTTGGGTCAAATCCTGGAAGCTCAATCTTCTAGTGCTCTGATTGACCTGAAATTTGGCATACTTAAGTTAATCTGGTGACAATAATACAATAATCTGGTAGTGACATGCTGGTAGTCCAGCCAGGATTCATCAAATTCGAAATTTACCATGACCTTATCGGCGTCGTGCTTACGTTTCAATGGTGTGCTTTTAGCTGATTCACTCTGGGGCTGCGTTAGATTCAGCTAAGAGGAAATGGTGTCCATAGGACATTAGGCCGAAGAAGTTGCTACATATGGGTTATGAAAAAGGAGCTAGCCGCTCCTCTGTGAAATGCAAAGCTTTTCTACTTCACAAATACCATCGCCCAAGGGATCGATCTTTTAAATTATATTACTCAAAGATATCATTCGAAATGATAACTGCAAATCTTCTTTTTAGGGTTGGCAAAAACGGAACCCTTATAGTTTCGCCATGTCTGTCTGTCTGTCTGTCCGTCCGCGGCTTTGCTCAGGGACTATCAATGCTAAAAAGCTGTAATTTTGCACGGATATATGTCTATGCCGACAAAATGGTACAATAAAAAATTCTAAAAAATTTTTTTTAGGGTAGTGGAGGTGATTTTTTAGGGTTTGCAAAGACGATTTTTAGATTCAGTAATTTGTTTGCGAAATATTCAACTTTAAAGTGCAAATTTTCATTAAAATCAATCCGGTAGATGGAAAAATTTGAAAAAATTCAGGATGGTAGTAAATATATCAAACTTTCAAGGAAAACTATAGCGGCTAAGTTTGCTTGAGAATTATTAGTAGTTAATGAGTAAATAGCAGCCTAAGGTATAAAATATACCTAAACTTGGAAGATTCCGTATAAAATACTAAATCCTTAGAAAAATGTTACTTATTTTTTTCGTAATGGCTACGGAACCCTATTTTGGGCGTGTCCGACACGCTCTTGGTCGGATTTTTTTTCAGTTCCACGGTTATTTCTTAGTATACTTAATACATACACATCACTCAACCACCCTGTATTCATTCGATACCCAAAGATTTGACTTTGACTTCGACTTGATGTCAACCCCGTGTTTATGATAATCGCTGTATGCTGCGCGTGCGCATATACGCATTATCGAAGCGTGCCCTCTTATTACACGAACAGTTACCTGGCTTCATTGAATTTTGTTTGTTTGCAAATTTTTTAACGGTAAAATTTAAAATTCTTTTTATTAAAGGACCTGCTTGCTAGCTGCAATGACAGGGACGAAGACGGAGTAGGTACGAGAGTGTTTTTTAGGGTTCCGTGTCTTTTTTTTTCAAATATTTCCTATGGTAGCCGGTACTTCGAATAGTTCTAAACAATTTATCTAATTAGGCGTTACTTTGCGGAGGTCTATATCAATGAACTGAAACAATTATTTTGCCCACCCGCGACCTTATAATTGCTACGTTTATGCATAAAAGTAGCTATCATAACGTTCCGGGTGATCAAAATCCTTTGGTTATTACATATCGAAAGATCTTAGTTAAGCTCAGTTCAATTCACCATAACTACCTACTAAGTTTAGTCCACAGAACAAGTCTGGCTGCCGTGGTAAACAAATGAAAAAAAAAAACAAAGAAAAAAAGAGATAAGTTAGTACTGGCCACTTTATAATTTGATTGACTATGACATTACTCCAAAAAAAAAAAAAAATATGTGACATCTGCATTGATAACCGCTTGATTAATAATATCCTGGCAGGTACCAAAACTGAAAAAAAAAATACAACTTGCATTAGCCACTGTAATTCTAACTCTTACTTACTTATTTTACGATCGAATTTCAAACGTGCGTTTATTTGACGTGAGCCACTTTTATGAGTGCGTTATTCGCACCTTGTAGGCGCGGGCGCTGTTTTTTGACGCTTTTTGGCGCGTCTCCCGCTGCTTCTTATCTCTTTCTTCTTATTATTTCTTTGTAATTCAAAAATGTACTTTAGGGATCTGCAAAAACGATAACAATGTGATGAACAAAAACCTATACCTAAATCAACCAATTAGGTAGGTATTATTTCTATAAATAAAATAAAAGTTTGTGAAATGTTCTTCTTTTCATGTTTTTTTTTTCTTTAATTTTATACTGTAGTTTTTAAGTATGTTATTTGTAATTATTTTATTTTGAAAAAAAAAAAAAAACTTTCTGCCAAGTTTCTTGCAGCGCATTCTCCTTGGCAATGATGGTCTTTCCGAAAGCGCTGGTAGTTTAAAAAAAATAGAATTTGAAACGTTATGGGCGTTATGGCCTTTCACATTCATTCACTTTTTTCTCAGACAGTGACTCTAAGCTCAGATATATCAAATAACCCCGCTCAATCGATTTCAATTAACCTAACTGAATTAAACGTCAGTGTCACATTAGCTACTTAGTACAGTCACCAGCTCCAAAATCTGATACAGCAAAGACATCATAACTATCTAATATACGACTCTATTTCTAGTACCAGTAAGACGTGTCAGATGTTTTCGCACGCTCCGCTGCCGCACAAAGAAATGCTACTCTATCGATAAATTCCCGTTCCTCCCAATACACAGATTAATTTCGCATCAATTTGTCACCCAACGTCAAGTTATGACACTTTAAAATTTAACATAACGTTTTCCAACGTCACCGGTAGATGTCAGCTTAATATTAATTACCTTGACAGATCGCGTGCCATTACGTATAATTTAACACATTGACAGTAATTGCTTCCGACGCTACGTAATAAGCTGTCAAATTGGTATAACGCAAGTACAGGATGTGGTGATTAAATAAGCAAATACGTTGAATGCCGTCTTGTCACATGCTTTATTTAATACTCGCTATTTCCCGCGACTATATCCGCGTAAAATTCGTTTATCGCTATTCCGCGGAACTATGCAATTTTCTGGGACTCGAACTATCTGTATACCGAATTTCATCTAAATCGGTTCAGCGGTTTAGACGAAAACAGCCAACAAACAAACAGACTTACAAACTTTGGCATATTAGTGGGATGC
The DNA here is from genome assembly GCF_025370935.1 of Choristoneura fumiferana. Taxonomy (NCBI): domain Eukaryota; kingdom Metazoa; phylum Arthropoda; class Insecta; order Lepidoptera; family Tortricidae; genus Choristoneura; species Choristoneura fumiferana. The sequence goes on along the minus strand of NC_133476.1, from coordinate 2,031,306 downwards.
TATTTGTTTGCTGTTGAATTACGCTGTTTCCATTGGTCGGTTTGACTTCAAAAGTGGTACGAATATGTAGATTAGGCGACTATGTAAGTTTAGTCAATCAAAACTACCAACAGTCAAAACAGTCCGTAGATGGGATACTTTTAAATGTAAAATAAACCCATGCCATTCCTTTCTTATAATAAAAATAAAAGCTTTATTTTAATTAGGGAATAAAGATCATTTTGCTCTGGCCCAGGGGTCTTTCTTCCGTTCTCCGATATAGCTCTAAAAATCGTTACATATGTAAACAATGGAGGTTCAGGTTTAAATAAATTTATCTTAATTCCATCACTTTATATTACATATTTGTAAATCCTTTTAAACGTTTTTTTTTTGACATCCTGTATCAAGCTGGATTCTCCGCGCGATAAATAATCGATCCTTTATTGATAGCTGCGATATGCGCAAGCGCATGTCGGCCGTTATGGGCCCATAAATATGGGGGTTCCGCGAAAAACCGATTAGGGTCTAATGCGGTTTTGGTTAAAAAAAAAGATAGCAATTTTATTCGAGAATCGACACTCTGTAAGCTTTTTTGAAATCGGAGATGTATATTTTTGAAAAAAAAAAAACAACTGTTTAAAAATGCAGCGCGATAAAGGTTTAGAATAACTTTGATATCAGGTTCGAAGGACCATCAATTAAATTAAAAAAGTAAAGTTTTATAGTCTCTCCACACTCGCGCGGCAACGAACCACCCGCCACATGCGGAGCTTCGGTTCGCAAGATCGCTTCGCTTTGCATTCGCGCCTCTTCTCCATTCTTTACCGGTTTTTGTTCCGCGGCAATGCGTTCACAAGAAAAATGAGTGTGGAGCGACCATGTTTTTAAGTTACATACCTTTGTTCTGTAGAGTGGGTTGGAGAAGTCCCAGCCAGGCGCCACGAAGAGATACCCGCATTTTGATATCTTTCGACTGGCCTGCGAACAAAAAAATAATAAAATTACCAACGGTCACTTGGGGTCACATTTGAAAACCATGAGTTTAAATTATGGTCACAGCGGAAGACCAGCGCCGGTTTTAAGGTTCAGAGCAACACAATCGTACAACATAGATGTTAATCTAACATCTGGTAGTATGGTGTACGGTTGTGCTGCTCTGAATATGAGCTCTGGTTGAGTTCGAAACGCGTCAGTGTAGTGTGGTGGTGATAGATGGGTTTGAGTGATTTGTGTGTGTTCTTACAGTGTGGAGGTGAAGGAACTGCATGAACACGCATATATGCGTTTCAAAGTATTTTGTTTTTAATTTATTTATTTATACCCATATGTTACACCTACGCCTGCTATAGTAACGTACCGCACCATTATCCCTTTTTAAACTAGTTCCAAATTTAGATAAACGTCCGTTAGTTGTTTAATGGCTGAGCATAGAGCAGTTTTTACAGGAGATGGTATCATGCGACTTCCTAATGAACATATTGATCAAATTAATTACTGCTAATATTGTAAATGCGAAAGTTTGTGAGTATGTGTGTGCACTGATTTGTTATGCAGATAGCTGGATCTTTTGGATAGCTCGACACAAGCATTCCCTAATATGCGCCATTTATCTTGTAGGCATCCATCTTCTGCCAGCTATCGCAAAATTCGCAAGTCTTCATTCCAACTAGGTGGCCGGCGTCTGCACTCCCTAGGAGTCGTGGTCTCTCCTCCACATACGAGTACATTGAAAGGTTGTTAATGTCAATTGGTTGGAGCGTTATAATTTTTGACAAGTATGTAATTCCCGCGAAAGATTAGCAATATAAATATAAATATTTAAATAATTTATTGAATCAGGCGTTACTTTGCGGAGGTTCATATCGATGAACTCGATGAACTAACAGAATTTCTTTAGATCGCGGGTGAGCAAAAAAAATATTTTAGTTCATATAAATATTTATTACGTAATGTGGAGTGTACAGAGTCGACATGTAGTACAAATTGTCAACATCTACCCGTGTCGGGTATGCATTATTATTCAGATATATTTAATTGTAATAAAGTAAACTATAATGTTATATTGTATAACTAACCCTGCAAACAAGTTCAAAAGTTTTGACGAGTCCTTAAGAAATACTAACGAATAGCTAAAGGCACATCCTGTTGTAACTACTCCATGACGTCGGACCCACAGTTCTAGACTCGTAAATTCTTTGGCAGACAGGCGTAAACCCGCGGGATCAGCGCGAGATGATTTACTGTTATCCTTTACTGTTCGGTGCAGACAGAAAGGGACAAGCGATTTTGTGATTGTTGAATTTACAAAAATCCCTTCGTTGTGCACCTTTATGATTTTTAATAATGTGTCCAGTCAATCTTCAAGTCTCTAGCTCCAGTGGTTTAAGTTGTGCGCTGTCTGTCAGTCAGTCAGACACATTAAGCACTGTTTTATATGTAGATAAGGCCAGTTGCAAAATCGTATAGCATGTTAAAAAACTAACTACTTAAGACGATCAATAATCGGCCGATTATTAAGGCCGTAGTAGTTTCAATTCTCAGAATATCTTTATTCAATTCAAGCTATAACAAGCACTTAACGTCAAAACCTACTTTATATCAAAAGCAAAACATTAAGGTAAATTCTACCCCTAAACTTACCTAACTAAACCGTCATTGTAACAACTCATCTAACTTGCACCCCTCCCCGAAACAGTGTTTCCAAACCAATAAAATAAATTACGTCAACAGGCAACACCAGTAAACCAACATTAAGATGACGTATCGCTTCATCTATCAGCCCTAACTTATTTATGCCGTTCGTAATTAGTTCCACTACTGTAGAAGCCTTGCTTGATTACAAAAAACCAGCAATAATTCATTTCGTATCATAAATATACTCCTTTGAATAGTAGCTATTAAAAATGACGTTGGGAAAATAGTTCGAAATGAACAAGGGAATCTATAATTAGAAGTGACTTATGAACTTAGGGTAAGTTAGTAGATTTATATGAAGATTAGTTGTTGCCCGCAACTCCGTCCACGTAGCATTTATCGCTATCCCGCGGGAACTATGCAATTTGCCGGGATAAAACTATACTATGTTCTTCTCCGGGACTCAAACTATCTGTATACCGAATTTCATCTAAATCAGTTCAGTGGTTTAGACGTGATGCAGTAACAAAGAAACAAACTTACAAACTTTCGCATTTAATATTAGTGGGAAGTGGGGTGGGGTTAGTGGGATACTCAGGTCTGCTACATCTCGAGGCAGTGACAAAATCAAACTTCAAAAGACACAGTCATTATCTAACCTAACCAACAAAAAGTGCAATATCTCAAAAACGGCTGAACCGATTTTGATAAAACATGTATAAGAACCATCGCTGGAAACCCTGCTTTCAAATAAAAAAAAAACCATATTCAAATCGGTTAAGTATCAGTATCGTTTAAGAACTATGGTGCAGACAGGACAGACACACATAGCGAACAAACTTATAACACTACCCATCTTTTTGCGCGGGGGTTAAAAAACCGAAACAAAACGAAACCGCCTTGCTTGTGATACTAGATAAATGGTATGCCCCAACTTGCTGTAGACCAATACCATTACTAAGCTTGTTGAAAAGTTCAGAATGTTACTTTCCGTTTTCTATACTTTCAGACAAAATCGGCAATCGATTCATTATAGAATTAATCGATTTCCCAACCCAGGAGCGGGGCCGTGGGAACTGGGCGACTTGCACTTTCATCGATCCCCGATAGCTGCGCGGGCGCATGCTCATAGTTTATCATGCTTACACATGGGCCCCGTGGATCCTTGGTGAAAGTTTAGGATTTATACCGTACCTAATCTGTACACACAGTATGAGGAATAGAGATAAATCTTCATATGCAAAGTATATGAGATACTTGATCTATTTGGAAGATTCAGTTGATGACAAAATAAAATTGAGTGATAAATAAATAGAAAATAAACGTTTGATTGTTGATAAAAGTAATGATAAAATTGTCAAGGAAAGTGAAACAGAATTCACAAGGATTGAATCAGACCTATGTAAGTATAATGAATTCAAAACTCAACAAAGGACGTCGAACAATAGGCAAAAACCAACAAAAGTGACACTTTCTATCAACGACAATGAGATATGAAATAAAAAGCGAGAACGAGTCGTGTCGATGAAGTCACGACTCCACTCGATAAAAGTAGAGAAATATATTTACTATCGCTTCCGATCGACGAATCCACAATTGTTGAAAGATCGGGTCAAAACTGATAAATATCAAACGGTTAAAATCAATCCGTATCGCCGTATCGTTTTCTAAAACTCAAGAAAATCGACACGAAAATTCTACCGAAAAGCAATCAACAAACGGGAGCGTTGAACTGGGCCAGGAAAAAACGCCAAAAGATTGGGTTCAAGGAAAAATAAAGCTGTTAAAATCCAGTTCAAACAACAATGAAGTCACAGGCAGGCGCGTTCGGCCGACAAGTGTCGAAACACCGGGAGGTAGAACCGCTACCGGGGCAATTATCAAATGTAGACCACTCTCACTACGGCAAAAAGAACGCCGCGACGTAAAGAAAGCAACGTCAGGTGCGCCCTCATTTCACTTTCCAATGACTTATCTTCGACGCCGCCGCGCACCAAACAGAACTTTAACTCGAAACGAAAAGGTCTGAACTGCATCGGAGGACACATTGCGTCAGTAAGCATTTCATTATCAAGATTTACGAGAAAACCCTTTAAAACTCGTTAATTGTGAACGACCATTTCACATTCTAATGATTTTTGAAAAACTACGCGTCTAAGAAAATCGTTTGGCCAAAACAATTGAGGTATGATGTGCCGATGACGTCAATTCGATTTTACGCTTACAAAATAAACCGGCTTTGAAAAAGCTTTGTAAAGACGAGTATGAAAAGCAATAAGACAATTATGGAGATTGAATTGTCATGCTCAAATTTACTGCTTATATTCGTGTGTAGTTCATACAAAGAACGATACATGTAATGGAAATAGTTTCTATATTCACTTAGTCAATCAAGCAAAATTGACAGAGCTGAGTCAATATTAAATTTAGATGTTTCCAAGTCAATTTGCTAAGTATTAAAACGTCGCTCTCGATCTTTATCGCCTGTAAATCATTCTGGGCATTGTGCGCGCGCAGGTAATGATAGCCCGTTTAGCGGATCAAACGATCCGATTGAGCCGTCGACCGCGGACAGATCTCGATTTTGTTCACCTTTTAGCTTAATTTTTGATATGCTGTTATATTTTACACTCGTCCTTAGACTGACGGCAATGCCGTTTTTAGCTGTCTGTAGCTCTTTAGCGTATCAAGGTTTTTGGGGTAAATTCATAATGACTCCTTTATCCAAGTATCAAAGTTCAAAATGTACTCCTTTATCCAAGTATCAAACTACCAAAATTACAAAGCTACCACTGAATGAAACTAACCACTTTATACAAGTTACGTTTCTCATTCGTTTGTATTTACTTCCAATTAATACTAAGAGTCTCTGCAACTCCTTCGCTGGTAGTTATTTACTGAATATTTGCATAATGAATATTATTAAACCCATGCAATTGCTCATTCAGCGTATTGTTAGCAAAAACAGGCGTTGTGTAAATAGGTGCCATAACTTATAGAGTACCTACATACTTATTGGCCGTAATATTTCTGATCGTTTAATGATTTGCAATTTACTTTGTAACAGCGTTTATTTCATTTGTTATTCTTCTTACGTAATTAAGATGAGACAAACAGAATTTGGCCAATCACAAATACATTAGATAATTGAGATTTCGACGCCGTGGTAGCCTGTTGGTTAGATCTTATATAGACCTGTAGTGGCTTTCGATTGGAAGCGGCCTGCATCCACCGTGAACCCGCGGCTTTAACCAGGACATTCATCATTCTCGTTGGTGGACGTCCTACGCTGCGCATTGTATTATACAGACAAGACAAACAAACTCACGCCTGTATTCCCAAATGGGGTAGGCAGAGCACACGAAACGTTACCGCTTCGGAGGCACTTTTAGCAATTTTAGGTTTTAAGTTTGACAAAACGGTACAATAGTGACAGGTATTATATTATCATGGGATATGATATAAATATCATGTATTAAAAGATTCTTGGAGCGCCAAAAATTAAGCATATAAAAGGTGTTATGTAAGTTTCTGCCATGCTGGCGGGATGTCGAAGAAAAGGACAACAATATGCCTTTCATAATGAAAACAAAAAGGATACAAACCGTATATGTAGGTACTTATGTGTGCTGCGGGTGACACTCTTTCCCGGCCCGGATAATACCGGGATGGAAATACCGACCATGTTTTTCGTGTACACGCCCATAGAAGCTCCTGTCAGTTTCTATGGGCGTGTACACAAAAAACAGGGCCGGTATTTCCATGTCGGTGTTATCCGGGCCGGGAAAGAGTGTCACCCTGTGCTGCCGCTGCGTCGGTAGCATGTTTTTTGGCTGTTTTGTAAGCATGTATTGTAACTTTACTTGCGTCTCCCTTGGACACCCAATGGCCTTCACTCCCTGACTGTCAGATCCGCATGAACCACAACTTTACACCTATCAGCGATCTAATATATAAATTTACGTCACATCGTCTCAAATATTCGCATGGTCAGATTTCTGTAGCAACACCGCTGACATTCGACCTCCGACTGTCAAAGTTGTCACCGCCGTGTAACACGAGTTGACAGCTGTATTGGCAATTTACTTTGGCGTATTTGCTAATGATATTATTTGCGTTACATTTGATATTGTTTGGAAGTGACAGATGGGACACCGGTTAAAACAAAACAAAGACAACTCGTACTGATTATTGGATTGATTTTTTAGTAGCGTTCGTAGTTTAAAATATATTGCTCAAAATAAAACAGGCCTTTGACGAGGGTCGGTCGGTTTTACATGAAAATAAACATGACAACGTGTACCACAGCGCACAAGCGTAGCTGATTTGTCACTCGTGTGGTCGCGGAGTAGCAAATTGATTAGTTTTAGCGACAAAAATATTCGCAAAGTAATTTGAAAAAAAAACCTATAAAATAAGGAGTTCAAATGGAATAAAATCAATTTAAAATGGCAAAGTAAAGAGTGCGCCAGCGCAGACGGTCATAAATGCGCGTTTCTATAACCACACCACGCAATTACTCTGCGTTAACGCGGGATCAAAGTCGCCGCCATGACACTTTCGCTGACAGTCAGCGACAGTCAGCGTACACGGTTTCAGATTGCATAAGGGGAAATGTGGTATTTATAAAATAGTCAACAAGAAACACATAAAAGAGAGGATATTTTTTTCAATAAAAACCCTATTCAAAGTAGATCTATACAAAATGCAAACAGAAAGATTATATTTGTGGAATATACTAAATTGTCTTTAAAATTTTCTTCCTGAAATTATTTCACCCGTACCTAAACAGAAATTGAAAAAGAAAAGTTGGTAACGCTTTTAAGGGTTCCGTAGTCAACTAGGAACCCTTATAGTTTCGCCATTCCGTCCGTCTGGCCGCGGGTAAGCTCAAAGACCGTTAGTACTAGAAAGCTGTAATTTGGCATGAATATACATATCAGTCACGCCTTCATTGGTACTTACAATAAAAAAAATAAAAAAAAATTTTTTAGGGTACATACATCCCATAGACGTAAAGTGGGAGTGATTTATTTTTTTCTCGACTAACCCTATAGTGTGGGGTATCGTTGGAGAGATCTTTGAAAACGATTGGGGAGTTGCTAAGACATTTTTTCTATTCAGTGATTGTTTGCGAAATATTCAACTTTAAAGTGCAAATTTTCATTGAAATCGAGCGTCCCCCCCCCTCTAAAAACTAAACTGTTGGAAGGAAAATTAAAAAAAAATCAGAATGGTAGTAAATATATCAAATTTGCAAGGAAAATTATAGCGGCTAAGATTGCTTGAGAATTATTAGTAGTTTAAGAGTAAATAGCAGCCTAAGGTATAAAATACACCTAAACGATTTTTTCGTAATGGCTACGGAACCCTATCCTGGGCGTGTCCGACACGCTCTTGGCCGGTTTTTTATAAATACGTAATAAGTACTCGTAATTACTGCTTTACCTGAATTGTACAAAATATTATCTAGGTACACAAAATCAGAGAAAAACCGAAACGAAAATCTATTTCTTTACCCGACTTCAAAAAAAGAGCTATGATCGACTGTGTACTTAAGTATGTTTTCAAGTATCACTTCTAAACTCAGCCTTGCTCAGTAAGTCACGCCCACCGGCGACAGGTCTGCGTACGCGCAGCCGGTTACCCAACCGCGCCGCTGAGTAGGGTTATGGTTTAATTACGTGGGTAATTAAAACGCGTTTAGTGAAGGATAGTTATTATGAAATATTACGAATTAATTGGTCTTTTGGTTTTTGAAAATTTCACTTTATGAGATGTAATATGCAAGGAAGTTAATGCGTTACCTAATATTGATGTCGGCGGCCGATCGTAAAATCCGCCAGATCACGAAATTCCTAGGCATATCATGAAATGGCGCTATTTCATGATATGCCTAAAAGTTGGCCAGGCATATCACGATGTGCCTGACAAACAATACGGCAGATCGATTAGAGCAACGCATTCGTCGATATTCCTAGCTTTATACCGGGCACGTCGTGACATGTCGAAAAAAATAAAAATTTAGGTACGACGAGCGAAGCGAGTGGTTAGTATAGAATGAATTATGATTTGTGACCACAGCGCACGAGCCAAGCGAGAGAAGCGAGCATGCCGCGGCAGCGGCTGGCGAAGTGCCAGAACCGATATGGCGGCGTTTCATGATATGCCAGGAATTTCATGATCTGCCTAAACGTCACTAGGCAAATCGTTAAACGGTGAGTTTTGAACGATATGGCGGATGTCCCTTAGCCAATTCATTAAATGGCGCCATTTCACGATATGCCTAGGAATTTCGTGATCTGGCGGATTTTACTTTTGATCTCTTGCTTGAGATGCTTGATCATCTTCAGGAGCGAACTCTCAGACTTAAACTGTACAGTCACGAGCATCAACAGCTGACAGAATAAAGTGTTCATAAATATCTGATACGACTCTATTTCCATGGACATATGGACACACAAGGACATATTTTTGCACGCTTCGTTGTGGCTGATATTATTGCAGAGACTGTACAAACTTACTAACATATCACACTGCAAGAACGATCCCACACATCACAACCACAATCCAACATCTTCACAAGCCAATACGTTTTCGTTTAGTTTTCCACCGTGGAAAACCACTTTCCAGGCCATTGTTGTAAGCACTTTCGCCCATAGAAATCGCACGACACGTCAACTGCAGTTAAACGTACAACGTTAGAGTTGTGTTGGTAAATTATTGTCAATTGTTTTTGACGCGGTGGCTGCGCCTGAGTGTCTTTTGTTTGTGCTAAAGAGGCCAATGACGTGTCGTGGCTAGCGCAGGTTGTTTGGACAAGGAATTTGTCACTTTAGATTTTTAGATGGCAAAGATGGTAATATGGGCTATCCGTTATGAGTTCGTATTCGCCTGCCTGATTTTGGTGAGGTGTGCATTGATTACATGATTTAATTTCTCCTTTGCTGACGTGCGAATATTTTGTACTTACAAGAAAACTTTGTTTTAAAATCCATATCCATACTTAATATTACAAATGCGAAAGTGTGTGTGTTTGTATGTTTGTGTGTATGTTTGTCCGTCTTTCACGTCGAAACGATAGATAGTTTATGGACCCGAGAGTGACATAGGCTACTTTTTATCCAAAAAAATGCACAGTTCCCGAGGGAACAGCGCGCGATAACCGAATTCCACGCGGGCGAAGCCGCGGGCAAAAGCTAGTAAGTCATAAATGGAGTTAAAATTAATAATCTTATTCGTATGTCAGTACAAATATTGTCAATGATAATTAATTGCAGATAATAATTTTATGATTGATGTAATTGTTTGTTTGTTTATTTATACCTACCACAAAGGAAATTCAAAAAGGTTAAAAGAATTCTAAGTACAAAAGCGGATTTATGCCTGAGGGGATCTCTGCTAGTCAACCTTGTTGACTTGTTATTGTTGAATTGTTTACGTACAATAGAAAGAAAAAAATACATTTATTCACAACACAAGACACAACAATAGTATTAAGTACCAATAGACAACACGTAGGAAAGTATGTGTCATTGCGGTTGTGAATCGGACACTGGCTCAGCATAATGCTGAAGCGTTAATAATAAACACCCCAGCGCTGATTTTCAGTGACCCTCAGACTGCTACAAAGATATACTACACAGTATTATTACTACATAAGACTACATGCATAAATACAATACATGATTACAATAGATGAATGTATGCATAAATCAAAATAAAAGCTTGCACCAAAGTTAATTTTCATTTCTAAGTTCAACGACCTCCGAATTCCCAACCAATATCGATACTTTACGTTACGCAACAGCTGACCGGCGCACCTGCGCAAACCGCAAAAACTGCGCCCGCGCAGCGACGATCACACATTCGACGAATTAAGCAATTGACGGTGACATCCGAAGAATGTGCACAGGGTTGTCGGCGCATTTAGGTATAACAATCCTTGCTAGGTGGTCAATAAGTGAAAACTGTGATGGCTAAGAAATTGTTTAAGTGACAATGTAAGAAAGAAAGAAAGAATCTACCTACCTATTAACTATTCGTTTTCCAGATCCTACTACGAGTAATATTAGTGTGTGTGTGTGTGTGTGTGTGTGTGTGTGTGTGTGTGTGTGTGTGTGTGTGTGTGTGTGTGTGTGTGTTTTTGTTACTCTTTCACGCTAAAACGGGTCGACGAATTTGAATGAACTTTGTTACGTAGATAGCTGGACCTCTGCAATAACACATAGGCCATTTTTATCCCAGTATTCTCACGGCATCGGATCTATACCACGCGCCATATAAATCTGCCTAAAAGTTCATTACTTAATACTCAGTTTTGACGCATTTTTGAGATACATTTTTTATGCGACGTCTTTACGTTACTCCCGGATTGTGTTCGAATCGCTAAACGGTATAATACCTATTCAATTATTGGAATTATACATTTATAGTTTTTGTGGTACTAGTCGGGGCAATGAACTTTTAGGCAAAGTTAGGCGGTGGAAGGTATAATACGCGTGCGAAGTCGCGGGTAAACTCTAGTAAAATAAATGAAAATGACTATGCTACTGAAAGCAGAACCATCCCGGTTTATAATAAGCATGTATTCGTATAAATAGTTCATTAATTTGGTCGGGGGTCGTTACGGCTGCTATTGCTTAAAATAGTCAGTGCACGGGCGGGTATTTTAATCGGCGCCAGCGCAGCTTTTTGTCCACAAATTGCGCTCGGCCTGCCTTTTGCTTTTAATTATGACTTATATTAGTTATAATTGTTAATCACAGCGAGACTGCGTAGTCTTTTCAAGCATTTTCTTTTTCTTCTTTTCTTTCTTGGAGTAAATCTGTCCAACTATACATTTTTTGCTCTTTGTGGATGAGGGTTCGGTTAATCAGCCTGTAATTGTCAACTCGGAATGAATGAAAATAATGTACGACCTGATAGTCCGTGCTCTTATGGAAAATTATGAAGACGAGAATTGCCAGGTCGTGCATTAATGTCGTAGGTACATTTCGAAGCGACAAATACGCGGTCGCACATTAACCACACCCTGTGCTAGTGTGCCTATTATTGTTGCCTTGAGGTAGATTGTCTGGATCCATGTGTGGTATAGATTTGTTTAAGAATTATAAAATATTTGATAGATCAGATATCAAACTGCTGCATCCACTAAAGAAAAATTAGGTAAAGTTTGTGTTGAAAATACAAACTGAAATATAGATGCACAGAAAAACCAGAAAAATAAGACCAACACTGGGAATCGAACCAAGGTCCTCGGTATTCCAACAACGGTCGGAACGGTCGGTTCGGTTGACCAACAGTGATGTAGCGGTATAGCACGCGGTACGGGATACCGAGGACCTTGGTTCGATTCCCAGTGTTGGTCTTATTTTTCTGGTTTTCTGTGCATCTATATTTCAGTTTGTACTTTCAATTTAGGTTTTACGGGATGACCGTAAAAGTAAAAATTTGGAATTGAAATAAAAAATACAAAAAGATTCCAAAAAACCAATCTTAAAGTTTGTGTTATTTATAAAATATTATCAATATCATTATTGTTCTTTAGTAGTAGTATTATCATTTGAGCTATGGATTAGTTGCAAACAGCCACGTCATATAGCGCCATATGTGATAAGGGTTATCATAATTAAATGCATATTTAATGCATACTCGGTCACTAGTAGAAATAGGGAACATGCACAAATATGTTTTCCAGATAAATCCCACTTATATTATAAATTAAATTTGGTACGTAGATAGCTGGACGTCTGGAATAACACATAGGCTACTTTTTATCCCGATATTCCCACGGGATAGAAATAAAATCTCGAAATAACAACCGCTGGGCTTAGAGTCAAGAAATTTGGTTTGGACTGGACGCGACGTCTAGAATGACACATAGGCTACTTTTTATCCCGATATTCCCACGGGATAGGGATAAAATCTTGAAATTTCTACCGCTGGGTTTAAAGTCTTGAAATTTTCAATGAAGACCACGATATACAATTTGGGAATTCCCCGGGGACTATTGTAAAATCCCAGATTTTCAATTGTAACTAACTACCAGATCGAATAGTTACGCGTGCGAAGCCGCGGGTATAGTAGTAAATAAATAAATATCATCGAACAATGGACACCAATTAACCTAGTCCCAAACTAAGCAAAGCTTATGTAGACTGTGGGTAGTGGCAACGGATAAACATACTTATATAGGTATTTACATGCTTAAATACATATGTTAAACGACCAAGACTCCACAGCAAATTTGTATTATTCATACAAATATCTACCCTGACCCGGGAGCGAACCCGGGAACTCAAGCTTCCTAGTCGGGTCCTCTCACCACTTGGCTATCCCGTCATCCGATTTATAATCTATATGAAGAATTTTACACTAAAAAAGTCTGTACTATTCGGTATTTCGGTAACAGGTCTTGTTCACGCAACATAAATGAAGACCAAGATGTATTTGGATAATTTTAAACATTATAATATTAATCAATATGACTATTCATTAAGTTATTTTTTTTACCCGACTGCAGAGAGAGGTGTACATATTTGTTTAAAACCTTAATGTTCAGGCAATAAAGTCCTGTATAGGTACATATTTTTGGGACTTTGTCTGTATTAATATCTTTGTTGTTGACTGTACTAACGACTTTAGACGATCGCAAACACTTATTTAAATGGACGCGTTCCGGAAGAAAGTCAACTTTTATAATAAACATAATATTTTCAGTTTATTAACCGCATCGTAAAGTGAGAGGTTGTGCAATTCGCGCGGCGTGACGCGACTACTTTCTATTTGACGGATTAACAGTAATATTACCTAATAGTAGCTTCGGTACTAATATATGTACATAAGGGCTTGATAACGTTTGTTTAGTTTCGTTTTTTTCTTTCGATTGCAAGCGTAAGTCTGGGTATTAATAAAAAGTATGTCGTGACATTTATAATATTACTAGCTTTTGCCCGCGGCTTCGCCCGCGTGGAATTCGGTTATCGGGCGCTGTTCCGGGATAAAAAGTAGCCAGTCACTCTCTGGCCCATAAGCTATGCCTATGCCGAAAATCACGTCGATCCGTTTCGATGTGAAAGACGGACAAACAAACACACACACACACTATTTATATTCAAGTTTTGCTTTTTGTTTGGAATGTTACTATAGATTGTAGATTGATAACACGTTTTAGTAAAGTCAGAAGAGCAATCATAATTATACTATACCTTAATATTCATATTGTTTAGGTATAGTTAGCTAGTTTTGTCAGTTATTAATTAATTTATCTATCTTCTTCTGTCTTTTTCTTCTATCTCTCCATCTAACATCTTTAAACGAGCAATCCATATCCATACTAATATTATAATGCGAAAGTGTGTGTTTGCGTGTTTGTATGTTTGTCCGTCTTTCACGTCAAAAAGGAGCGACGGATCGACGTGATTTTTGGCATAGAGAAAGTTTATGAGCCATAGTGACATAGGCTACTTTTTATCCCGGAAAATGTACAGTTCCCGAGGGAACAGCGCGCGATAACCGAATTCCACGCGGGGGAAGCTGTGGGTAAAAGCTAGTTCTTATATTTAGGTACATATATATATAATCAAAATCTCGGAAACGGCTCCAACGATTTGGATGAAATTTGGTTTGTAGGGGTTTTCGGGGATGACAAATCGATCTAGCTTGGTCTTATCTCTGGAAAAACGCTTATTAACGAGTTTTAAGCTCGGTCGCCCAGGTACTATAAATAAAAAGAATCGCAAAAATGTATGTACACACATAACTTCCGAACGACGGCACCGAATTAGATATTTTTTGTTGTTGTAAGTATTCCTTATTGTCAGGAGGTAATGTCCAAAACAAAAAAAAAATAGGAACGGGGGCGCCTCTGAAGCCTCGGGCTACAGCTAGTATGTCATAATAATAAACAACACTATCTACTCAAGAACACTAACCATTCTTTCTAATTCCAATACAAGAAAAAAAACTAAAACTGCCCGCTTTATCTATATTTACGAGTTTTATTCAGAGCAATTAATTAATCATTCAAAACTGGATTCATGTCAACATGACTCAATGACTACTAACTTTAATATCCAGAGCAGCTTTTTAAGTCCACAATATAAACTTACCAATTATAATTGGGACCCTATCTTGAAGCCGAACCACTAATTTTAGCCTCTTTGTAACTCGGTCGAGTATTCAAAGGATCTCCGTAAGCAATACAAGAGTGGTAAAAAAATAATAACACACATACGAGGTAATTTTTTATGACCTTATCTTACCCGTTAATTTATTGTTAAACGAGTTATTTACGACTCCCTCGGAACAGTTTACAATTGTGTTAGTTCGTAAATCAAGTTAAGTGGCCGTTTTTGAAAGTTTTAATAAAGCTTAAAGAGCGTTTTCAATATGTCCGAGTCATATAAATTATGTTTTGAAATTACGTTTCCAATAGAGTCGTAAAAATTTAATACCCAGTTAAATAGAAAAGTAACTGAACCGGATAGTTGTATTCGCATATGAAACGGTATGAATACATTACTGTTGTCGGTACCTAATACCATGAGTAGCTGCGACCGCAACGCGCATTCCTAAATGTATAACTGACAGCTGGACCCACATAGCTCAATGCCTAACATTTAAAATGTGTGGCGACATTGCTACCACACCGCTCGCTACCGATTTTAATGCACAACACTTCACCAGCATACATTCATAATTTTCTTTGGGTCAAGAAAACTACCAGTCTAAAAAGACCTTCCATTGTTTTCGACTCCAAGCAAAAATGCGAACATCGCGATTGTTCGGGGTCCTATTAATTCTGGATACGTTAAAGCACGTCCCTTTCAAGTTCAAGATGGCGCCGGTGTATACGTGACGTTTCTAAAGGCGGTAAACAATGGCTACACCGTTATGAATATTGAGAACTTGAGGGATATAGTCAAACGCATGCCTCACCGATTTTTACCGCGCGTCAAACAAAATGCTGTGTATCGCTTACAAACTTGTATTTACCATCTGGAGTGGCGCTGTCATCATACCCGTGACATGAAGACAGCGTAGTAGTTTATCTTAGTTTGAATTTTGACCACTACCTCGGGTAAGTTTGTACTGTAGCCATTTCGCGCGCCATTTTCGAAGTATTCTAAATTCAAATGTTTCTTTTACTTCATTGTTTACACACCGAGACTGCCAGTTTTAAAATGCATCAAGTAATTCGTAGTAGCCACTGTTTGTTTCTGACACATTTATTTGGAAATGGTGACTCAATAGATAGATATTGAATATTTATTAGTATTCTACTTGTGTTTATTTCGAGTGCCGAGCCGGATCCTTGAGTTTTCTCAGAAGGGAGATATGTCTAATGCAATTATTGAAATACCTACAGGAAAAACTTGAGAACAATCTAAAAATACTACCGAGCCCACATGTTTTTGCGCTGAATAACATTCACTTGACACATTTTTGAGGCTACACGATGAGATTCAACACAAAAATAGCTCAGTATATTAGTAAACAGGACATGCACGGAGAATACTATTCACACTTACTTACTTACCAGAATGGCAAGCTTGGAATAAAAAGTATGCAATTAATATTTAATTAAAACAACATCACAGATTTTATCTAAATATTGACAAATGGCATGCCTTAAAATTGACGTTTCTTGTCTATAATAGTAACAAGAAGCATGCTTCGCGAACGCTACTTGCCTTATGGAGAATGTGAATGTGTCCATAAAAAGATTACAGCACTTATGGAAGCCATGAGCGCATTTACGGAGTGTCCTACGAGATTCTAAGAAGAACAGCGAATGTTTGTAAGTTCTCATTTCATTACTGTGATTGAAAACTGATGGCAAGATGAAAAAAAAAACTTAAAAATGTTGCCGTGCGGCAACTTTATTTTTCCAACTTGCATTATAAAAAACTGTGGTAACTTACTAGATAATTGTAGGACTCTAAAAATGATGCTGGCAACTCGCCTAGGGTTACCAATAAGGGCTATCGTTTTTTGTCTCACTAGATGGCGCACTGTTGCGTGAGGTTTTTAAGTGTGGCGTCAGAGTCTGTTATTACGGGCGTTAAAACAAAGTTTAGATTAAAATCATATTTAAAACACCTTAAAACCGTACCATAAAAATATCCAGCAACCACAGTGTTGGTTAGTCCCGTTTTTGTTCGGAAAGAGAGGGAGGACAAAAGTTTCCAAAAGACAAAACTGTCTCAACACAGACATTCATTGCCCCGTAACGCATAATTGCCATAATTAATTTCAGGTAATGCAAAATATTCACAAAAAAAATCTAATTATAAATAAACCCGCGTAGCTCACCCAAAAACTATGAGATTTGACATTTCGGAGACCTCACGCTACACTAGCGCCTCTAGTGGCGAATCCATGCGCGATGGCCCTCATTGCGTAACGGTTCACGTAAAAATTGGTTAACAATCTACAAATTGTCACGTTTTGAACGAAATAAGTTATATGAAATGTTCTATTGTGAAAGTAAATAAAATGTTTTGCTCGTTGACCGCGGAAATGGTCTTTTTATTTGTATTCTCTACAGTGGATTTGCGGCAACTTCTATTATAGTGCGGTTTTAAAAAAATGTTTATTTGTTAGTTTGTAACATTGTTTTTTCTACTCGAAACGACCATAACAAAAAAGAAATAGCTTACATTATTAGCTTCTCCAGCAAAGGGTTTAATTTTTTTAACTAATGCGAGCTTTTTGACTATGGAACATATATCGCGAGGAAGCATTTACGTAATGGTATAAATTTACCATTATATTTGAAATCGAAGTCACGAAAAACGATTCATGATTTGAAGTTACATTGTATTTCGCGGATGCACGGACATTTCGATACCGCTGATTAAATAAAACGATTTAAAAGTAAGAAACTTCATGTTTATACAACCCTACGTCTTGAATTACCAGGAAATTAACATACAAAAGTATGGTCATATTATCCTCTTCCATACATTGAACGGAGTTATTTGCAATGAGGGCATTTAGTAAAAATATAATTTTAAGTCCGCATGCTATTTGGTTATGTATGAAAGTAGATCGTCATTTAGATGAAAATATCGTTGCAATACATTGCTGCGGGGATGATCTATCAATACAAAACCATAGCGATGCGGTCCCGCAATGTAACGAATCTTCTACGCGATATTTGAGACCTCAAAGTCCGAGGCTATAATTATGGTTTCACAAAAAAATTGTCCTACACATTTTACTAGCAGTAAACAAGTATTTTGTGTCAATTTGTGGTCGTATTTGTAACTTTATCCATATGCTCAAAGGACAAACAATTTAAAGTTCTATTATAGTATTGTTCAGGCGTAAGGACCCTTTCTGCCTGCCGTGTGACGGATCCGTCCGGATTTTTTCCGATGATCACATATGGAAGTCACATGTGAGTAAAAGAGATGCATAACGGTCTCATTTGGCATACCAAAGGAACCTGATGTGATCATCGGAAAAATCCGGACGGATCCGTCACACGGCAGACGAAAGGATCCTTACGCCTGAACAATACTTTATTAGAAGCTAAAACTCTATCATCCCTTTAATTTATTCTTAATTGCTAATACTTGTATATTGTTAATTCATGAGAAAGTACGCGCAGTATGACCATGTATGACGGAGTACGGTACTACCGGCTCTCTATCACTTTACTTTAATGTTTCAGTTATTATAAACAAACCCTGGCAGTGTAATTGCATAAAAGCCAAAACGTCGAAGTAACGACACATTTTCTATACTTATGCGGTAAAATCCCAATGCCTTCATTTCGTAAAATTTAAAATAAATATGAAATACGAGCCACTGTGTATTATTTCATTGAAAACATAAAAAAGAATTATACGATACATTATCAAAGTAACGGTAATTGTTACTTTAAAAATCGTACGTTAACACAATGTAATAAAAAAAACATCAAAAATTGATTACAAGCCATTCCACCTTTCCTCTAATTTTAATAAAAATATGGTAAAATTTCGCATATACTTATTAGCACTATATATTTATTTACACAGATAACACAAAATGAACTTTCTCACGGATACTTAAATTTATGATCCTCGAAAACAAATATGGTAGCGGCACCTCATTACGGACCGAGTGGGTCAGTGTTTTTGTAAATTAAAAAGAAAAAGGTTTTGGCGCGAACATTTCATAATGAATTTAGGGTCTAACGAAAATACGTGTCGGCTGGAAAACGACTTTCCCTTGTGCAGTTTTAACTGGATTTCTTTGGCTGTCTGTAGACAATTACCTGTAACAAGAGAAAAAAAAAACAATTAGTTATGGCTGCGTCTATAACTAAAACTTGACATTAAAAAAACAAACAAATCAGTTCAATTCACGATGTAAAGTTTAATTGCTGTTTAAATGAGCAGTAGAAAATTAGAAACAAGTCAAACTAGTAAAATAACATAACATATTTTTCTACAAATTTCAATGAAATGAAACTAAATTTAAATAATGAAATTGCACAATAATCCTCTCAACTCCGGCAGCACTTTCGGTAATCTGTCTGTTAACCTTAACCTCATGTATTTATTTAGGATAACCTACAAAATTCAAGTTAATTATGTAAACCATACTGGCAGTTCAACGACCTAAGTACTTGACCAAATTGTTAACGATTATTATAAAACTGCAACCCACCGCGTCGCAGTGTCCTCGTTACCACTGCCACCTGACCGGTGAGTCAGCTGATTGATGGTAATCCAAAAATGACGGCTCAAACTGATGTGTTCCACTTAAGGTCCATAAATTAGGCTTACTGCGGTAAATTACTTAAAACCCGGACTGTACGTCAAGCAGAGGATTAAGCGGGTGTTCTAGAAACATTATGGATTTAATGAAGAAAATTAGCACGTAGCAGGATACAGTAATATAAAGTTAATTCTGTGTCGTACATTAAGTCGTTTTAGTCGCTTTTTTTGTATTAACAATTGTGTTTTTGTTTACACCGCAGGTTGACGTATTTGTATTTGTGTCTATATCTAAATGGCGGTCTAGAAGAGATCGCTTTTAAGCGATAAGACCTCCTATTGTCTAC
>NC_133476.1:1908923-2011525 GCF_025370935.1 Choristoneura fumiferana | reverse complement strand
CTGGAAGAAATATCAGCCATAGGACATTACTGTTGACATAGAACTATCTAGATAAAAGATAACTGTGAAATATTAACTTTCACCAGTTTTTAGGGTTCTATAGCCAAAATGTTGGAACCCTTAGTTCGCCATGTTCGTCGGTCTGCGAGTTTAGCTTAGAGACTATTAGTGCTAGAAAGTAGTAATTTTGCATGGATATATGCATAACATATGCCAACAAAGTAGTCAGATAACATAGAAAAAAAAATTTAGGGTACTAAGATTGGTTTTTGGAATCTTTTTGTATTTTTTTTCAATTCCAATTTTAGTTACTTTTACGGTCATCCGTAAAACCTATATCGAAAATACAACTGAAATATAGATGCACAGAAAAACCAGAAAAATAAGACCAGCGCTGGAATCGAAACCCAGTCCTCGGCATTCCGTTGCCGTGTGCATACGTACACCACCACTGGACAACGATTTGGTACTATTCATAGATGTAAAGTGGGGGTAAATCTCCTATCATCTAATTTCATGGTAGGGTTAGGGTCTATTGACAATCCTGGAAAATCTTTAGGTAAGTACAGTGAACCATTTGATTCCTGACCCACCGTAGAACATTCTCACAGTAAGTGTCATAATCAATTCCCTTGTCAAACAATGCAATGTCACTGTCTTTTTCTACGAAAAGTTTACACTTACACAGTGGGGTCACGATTCAGTTGTTTGAGTGTATAACAAAGCACTTTTTTCATAAATCTAGACTTACATATCCATCTTCCAGCAACTCCATCCTAGAGTCCAGTACAGTAGCGCACAATATTGTCTCAAAATTGTTACTGGTGAAGAGCAAAAGTGAACCAAACATGAGTCGCTTACTGCACACATACTTCTTGCTGTCGAAATGCTGTGGTTGGCCCGTTCTGTCCATGCCACGTCAACCAAATGTCCAACTTTGTTGTTACTTACGTACTTACGGATAATACGGACTTTCGGGTATACCCTATATTAATATATTTAATGAAAAAAAAATAACATTTTGAATACAATTTTTTGTCGACTATATGTATTTGCATTACCATCTAATCACAAAGCTGCATAAGTAGGTATGTTTTTTCGCATAGATACTTATCTACTTAGCTATCTTGACCTGACTTATTATTATAAGTTTTTTTACTTACATACCTTATATTCTCATGTCTTCTCTTATTTGGATTCTCCATGTATTTACCTGTATAAAGAAATTCAGTTAAAAGTAACATATGATTAAAGGCATTTTTAATAAAAGGAATTTATTTCAATCAATTTCATTGCTTCTTTCTGTCACATGTGCATGGTAGGATTAGGAAAAAGAGACAATGAATACAATGGTGGGCACCCACATGTTAGACAATACAGCCTCTGGTCTGGCTATATATAATATATATATATATATATATATACATACTTACATATCCTTCCTCAAGGGCCAAAGCAATCTTCTCTCAACAACTTAAACTGTACATCTAAATAAATGATCCACACTCGGTAAGCCCCGTTTATTATATTTGTTCTATTTTCAGTGTCTTTTTCCCAAGCAAATCTTCTTTGGTGGAAATATGTCCAAGTTTTTGAAATGGTTCGGCTCTTTGTTCTGATTTAGTAATCTCGCGACTCAGGTGAATTTGAAAGGAAAAACCAATTAGGTAATAAGGGCTGTAGCAATTATGGAGCAATTGGGTAGTTTTGTGGGAAAAAATATGATAGTCTGTCAATTAGATTATCAGAAAATATTTGACACAGTTTTATTTTGTCAATTAAACAAAAAAATTACTAAAACATAGCGCATCAAAATTCGCAAGTGGGCAGCCCTGGTGTCATATCATTTTTTTTTTGTCAATCAAACGAAAAATGACCTATGTAGCATGTCTAAATTCAGGAGTGGGGGCCTGTGATAGATTGATAGATAGATCATAGGGTGTGACGTGACACGGTTCTTAAACTGGCTGTATCTTAATTTTTTTTTTAGTTTAGTTGATAAAACAAAAACTATGTGCCCAGTATTTTCTTTTCTTATTTTTTTTCTAACTACTTACTAACTTTGGTGCTATTAATATATTTGTTTTAAAAAAGAACACATTTTATTTTTATTATTTACCATCTTTTGTTTAATTAAGTCTACATTGTGTGTTATTTCTTACCATATTTTTGGAATTCCGCAGTTTTTTTTCTAAATCCTCAATTCCATAGAATAGTTCATCTCTGAATGTTTCTCTATGTTCTGCTATTACTCCTTCAGCACTAAATTTTAAGGTCTCAAGTAGACTACATACTTCATCCAAGTACTCTTTATTTTTACCACTGAAGTTGTAAATACCTTCACAAATAGTTAGAATGTTGAAATAAAAAGATTCTGCATCATCCCACAATTGGGAATTCATTCTTTTTTCTACCACCCTTACAGCTGGCAGGTCTTTCATGTAGTCCTTCAAAGTTTTTAAAAAGTTTGATTGACAAATTTGATTTTAGAATACTAACAATCATGTGCTTTTCACCCAGGTCTAACGCCTTGTACACATTTGCAAGTATTTGACAATGAGAACTATGAAATCTCCTTTTAGTTCGCTATCCATGAGGTACCAGAAACTGTTTTTATGTGATATCTCTAAGGTTAGTGTTGGTGGTTGGAGCATCGAGATATCTAGTAATTTCTTATAGCCTATGGGTTTCTTTTGAAACTGCTGTGGCTGGGGTAGCACTTCTGTTTCTGGTTGTTCTTCATCGGCAAACTTGGAGGTATTCTGACCAGAATTATGACTGGATTCTTCAATAAGTGTTCCATCAAACCAGTCTATGCGAAGTGAAGGCTTACTAGAGTTAGCCATAGTGTTGGAGTTAAAATTAAAATTCACGGCATTTATAACTTTGCGCCCATTCAGAAATATATTTTATGAATAATAAACAATAATTCGCTATTTTCAAAGTATCGTAGTGTCATGTCAGTGTCAGTCTATCCAAAGAGTATATAATCACTACGTTTTAAGTCTATCGGACATCGCCACCCGTCAATTTGACGCATGCGTTTTGTTTTACGGTATAATACAATCAAATACACACGATAATATTATTTATTTTTTACAATAGTAATAGTTATATCTAAATAAATATCGCAGACAAAATTAAAATTAGTGGTTATTATGTAGTAAGAAAAAATACTGTACATGTATTCCAATATTATTGTATGTAATGAAATGTACAAATAGCATGTATGGGATATTGAGGGCTATCGTTTTTTGTCTTTCTAGATGGCGCCACTGTTGCGTGAGATTTTTAAGTGTGGCCAGCATCATGGGAACTCTGCCACAGGCAGATCTTTTGGACGGTGTTTTATTTTTTTTAATTTTTATTTTTATAGTAACATCTTAGATATATTTAGTTAAGGTTTCTTAGGTAAGTTTTCTTTTTCTTCTTCTTATTAGTATTATTTTATTTAATTCAATATATACTTACTTCTTTTGTTTTTTTTTATTTGAGTAAAAATGCGTAATAAAATCAGTTCCCCAGTGTGGCTTTCAAAGTCTGTTATTAGGGGCGTGAAAAAAAGGTTTCGATTAAAATCATATTAAATACACCGTACCATAAAAATATCGAGCAACCACAGTGTTGCGTAGTCCGGTTTTGTTCGGAAAAAAAGGGAGGACAAAAGTTTTCGAAAGATAAAACTGTCTCAAAACACAGACATTCATTGCCCCGTAACGCATAATTGCCATAATTAATTTCAGGTAATGCAAAATATTCACAAAATTATTCTAATTATCCCTTCGTCTGGCGCCGCCATTTTGCTCATTTACGCGCATCTGGCGCCTGTACGCATCCGGGAGAGAAGGGAAAAAGGCTAGTTATAGATAAACCCGCGTAGCTCACACAAAAACTATGAGATTTGACATTTCGGAGACCTCACGCTACACTAGCGCCTCTAGCGGCGAATTCATACGCGATAGCCCTGAGTGGGTTCGGGAAGCCACTTTTAGAACTATAAAATAAAACCAGACGCTTCCAAAGCCGTTCGATCAGCTATTGTTCGATCAGCGTTGAGTTTGTATTTCGTTAATACAAAATATGCACACGACTTTTGAATGGAATTCGATATCACTGGACATCGAAGGCTGCTAATGGTTGTAGTTGCGGAGGTCTAGAGCCCACGTAGAGCCACTTTAAATTAATAATATAAATCCCTGTTGTTCCCTATGCTGTGTGATTACGAAAAATTTCAAGTCCCTAGCTTCGGTAGTTTCAATGAGAATCATTCAGGATCTGGTACCAGGTTAGCAAAGGTCTTTAAAAGATGCAAACGAGAATATAATAGGTACCTACTACTGGAAATGGTCTTAACAACAAGTAAAAAATAGAAACAGTAGTTAGCCTGCGATTTTAATGTTTATAATATAATCGGCACAATCAACGATACCTAGTGAAAGAGTTCGAGTTCTCAGAACTTGCTAACTGCCGACCGACTTGCTAAGTGGTGGCTAACTGCCCAGTGCCCAGCCCAGTGGTAAGAGAACCTGACTATGAAGCTAGAGACCCCAAGGTTCAATCATTGGTCGGGGCATATAGGTATTTGTAGGAAAAATATTATGTAGGTATGTTTGTTCTTGAGTCTTGGGTGTTTAAAATGTATTTAAGTATGTATCTATCTATTGAAGAATGTTTATATAACACAAACTTTTGTCGCCACATTTCTTAAAGGGTAGTTAGTGGGAATAAACATAATAACTCTGTGCCTAAGTTCAAAAATTAACGTTAGTAGCCTTAATGCGACAAGGTTTTAGATCGTCCTACGTTGAGAGGTTAGAGCTATCCATAAGCTCTACTTAATACAACAGGTGAGTGCCGTGATTGGTACCATGGGTCAAACCGAGAGCTACTCCATCATAGTAGGATTCTCCCATTTTTGCAATCCGACCCATTCCAATCACGGAATCTTGCTCACCTCAATCTGCGGGACCCAGTGGTCCCTTGGACGGTCCTCCTCCTTCCCCATAGACCTCCCCTGTTCCACCATAATCTACATTTACTCTGACTTAACCTCTCAACGTATTCCTCTCTCGTTGTTGTATGATCAGTATAAGCACTTACCCGGGCAGTCTTTGTAGCTTGTGTTCATATCATCTCATTCACTCACAATTGCGTACCATAATTCTTAATCATATTTCCGTTAAACTCTCTTAATCTTGCTCGTCTCTCTCCTCCTTTCTGCCAAAAAACTAAAACATATTTCCTTCAAATCTACCCTTTCCCTCCATCTTTTTTCACAATGTTACCAGTATTGAAATCTTAAATACTCACATTCGTTCAGGAATCGCGTGAATTCGCGACACTCCCAACGACGAGGAAGCTGTTTATAATCTGGCAAAAAGCAGACGAGTCCACTCAGCAATTTTCTCTCTTGCCCGAATCGCTGCGGCTCGTCTCGCTACAACTTCGCGTGAATGAGTCTCATCCTCCATTCCTACTTCATTTGTCTCAGTTTCAATAGATGGAGTCTTTTCATCGTTATTTACTTGCATAGGTTGCGACACCTTTTCAGATGTCACTTCGCTGCTATCTCCTATTTCTTCTATATCTCTTACAGGAGCTATCTCAGGTGTTCCTGGTTCCTTTAACAAAATGTTATTTCCCTCGTCATCTTCCGGTGACTTCTGTATTTGACTGATGCCATTATTAGTCTCTCCATTTACTGGTATGTTCCCACTTATTGGTATACGTTCAACTCCCTTTTCTTCTAATTGTGATTGACACGATTCGTCAAGTTCCAGAGGATATAGATGTCCAATAGACCGGGTGAAAATGCTGTCTTTTACTTGTACCTGAGCCACTCTAAATTGTCCATCGGAACTCTTTATTAGATTAACGATCTTACCAACCTTCCAATTAACTCGGTTCTTGGATTCACCTTTTATTTGTACTATATCGCCCACGCTCGGTTTCTTTGGCGATTTGATTCTGGGCTGTTGAGGAGAATGTTGGTATCGTTCTCTGAGACTCGTCAAATATTGGTTTATGAACATAGTTTTGAACTGATTCAGCATGTTTTGACCTCTTCTCCAACTTTCAATCAGGTTCTGTTTTGTCACAGTCACTGCTTGCTCTGTTCCAAAGTCTTCAGATAATTCTAAGTTCAAACAATCACCTAACGAGAGGAAATCTGACGGTCTTAGCACAATCTCCAAGTCAGGACTTACTCGGGTCAATGGTCGAGTGTTGACGACCGCCTCAATTTCCTTAATCACAGTAAGGGCTTGTGTGTCATTTAACAATCGTTTTTCAAGTGTCCTCTTCATACAATTCTTGACAAGTCCCACGAGTCTTTCATAACAGGCGCCATGCCATGGCGCTAACTGGGGTATGAATTTCCACTTAATTTTATTCTTAATACAGTGTTCGCTGTTCAAGATCTCAGAGCGTAATTTGAAATACATTGCATTGTCGGAGACAATCTGTACTGGCACATTTCTTGATGCAATGAACCTTCTCAATGCCATTATACATTCGTCTGCAGTCAAATTCTTCACGATTTCTAAATTTATGGCCCTTACTGCCAAGCATGTCAACAGGCACACCCATCTTTTCTGTGGTCCATCTTCCGTATTCACATACATTGGTCCAAAGTAATCAATACCAGTATAGCTGAATGGTGTACTATAGTTTGCACGCTCTGCTGGTAAAGCTGGAGTTGGAGGTAAAGGGTATGGTCCGCCTCCATGCTTGACACATTGCGGGCATTTTTTGATTATTCTTTCCACTGCAGATCTCCCTTTTGGCACCCAGAACTTTTGGCGAACTAAATTTAGGGTGTGAGACGGGCCAACATGGTAATTTTCCTCATGTATTTCTTTTATCGCGTTTTTTGCGAATTCACTATCCCTGTGTAACAGTACAGGATATCTCATGTCGTATGGCCAATTGGCATGCATCATCCGGCCCTTGCATCGTAACAGCCCGTCGACGTCTGTATAAAGGCCTAAATTGCGAGTGAGATCAGTCTGTCTGCCTTTACTTTCTTCCGGAAAATACTTATGTTGCAGATCTCTTATTTCCTGAACTTGAGAATCAACTACACTTTGTTCGACTGTTTTGTCCTCAATTCTACTGTCGGTTCTACATGAATCTGGAGGCTGTTCTTCCAGACCCTCCGCCACTGCGGAGTGAAGCGACAGAGCCTGGTGGTTATGAAGGTGCATATCATTAGGCCACTTGTCTTTATTTTTAGTCAAAAAGTTCGGGCCTCTAA
Organism: Choristoneura fumiferana; assembly: GCF_025370935.1. Classification (NCBI taxonomy): domain Eukaryota; kingdom Metazoa; phylum Arthropoda; class Insecta; order Lepidoptera; family Tortricidae; genus Choristoneura; species Choristoneura fumiferana. The sequence goes on along the minus strand of NC_133476.1, from coordinate 2,004,270 downwards.
GCCATAACTTATACTTCTGCATCCAAAGTTCTGGTCGAGTCGCAATATCAGCCGGATTCTCTTTTGTATTTATGTAGTATGTCTCTACTTCAGAATTTTGTTTAATTTCTGCTAACCTGTTTGCTACGAAAGGTGGTTGAAGCTTATTTGAGTGGATCCAAGTAAGGACAACTAAACTGTCCGTCCACATGTACTGTCTGGTTATAGGCAGCTCTATGGTTTCTTTCAGATATGTTAACAAACGATTTCCGATCACACAACCTAGAAGTTCCAACTGTGGAATAGTAAGAGGCTTCTTTTTACTTGTTGGACCTCCATTTTTTCTTCCTTCTCTGTTTCCCGATTTCTTTTCCCTTTCTAGTGGTATAACTCTACTTTTTGATATTAAAAATGCTGTCTTCACATCGCAACCATCGCTTGAACGCAAATACACCACTGCTGCATAGGCGTCCTTCGACGCGTCTGTGAAACAATGCAATTCATTTTCCAATTTTTCGCTTGAACTTGTTCCTACATATCGTGGTATGTGAACCCTTTTAATTTCATGTAGATTAAGCATAATGGCTCTCCATTTTATTATTAATTCTTGAGGTAGAGCAGTATCCCATTTATAATTCTCTTTCCATAGATTTTGCAGGAATAGTTTGACTGGCAGGAGTGCTGGTGACACTATGCCACATGGATCATAAACCGATGCCAGGGTTCTCAAAACTTCTCTTTTTGTAACTTTATTAAAATTGTTCTTAGTCAATATTTCTTTGTTTACGTTCAGGGTGAGTATATCTTTTGTTTTATTCCATAATAGTCCCAAGACCTTTATTTCGTCTGTGTCCTTTGATCTATGTTGTTCCGGTATTCTTTGGATAAAGTCCTTGTTAGATGTCCAATCTCATTACATTCAGTCTCTTTGATATGTCTCATTGTATCATATGTTTATCGTGTCTTGTAGTCCTCAATTCATTGACAGTTCTTCAAATGTGTCCCTAGTTTCATTGAATAGCTCGATGGCTTCTGCTGTAGTTCTGGAACCAGTCACCACATTGTCAACATAGCACTTGTTTGCTACATTCGTAAGCAATTTGCTATTTTTCTTGGAAATATGGTAGCGTATGGTAGCAGTCAGTAGGAACGGACTAGATATGACACCAAACGGGACTCTACAGAATCTGAGGTGTAATATGTTTTCATTAGACAGTGTTTTATTAATGTCCTTTATCCACAAGAACCTTGTTACTTCTCTATCCTCTTCTTGTAAGCCAACTTGTAAAAATGCCTTTTCGACATCGGCTATGATTCCTATTCGGTACACTCTAAAATTGAGTAGTAAGGCTGTTAGATCTTGAAGCATGCAAGGTCCTTTGTACATGCATTCGTTAAGACTCTGTTGGTCTTTTAATCTAGCTGAGGCATCATATACCACGCGCCCTCGTTTCCCATTTTGCTTCACAATATGGTGGGGAAGGTAATGTATTGGAGGAACGGACTGACAGGATACCTCTGGACCAGCCTTTATAACTTCTATTATACCAGCCTCAAGTTGCTCCTTAATTATTTCATTATATTCTTGAAGTGTAGATTCATTCAATCGTAGTAGTAAACCTTTAAGTCTGCCATATGCCAAGCCGTAATTTGTGGGTAGTTGCGGTGGATATATAGTCCATGGCCATTTAACATAGTATCGGCCCTTTTCATATACTACAGTCTCATTGAAGGAATGAATTGCATCTTCCTCTCTGGATGCCTTCACTGAGTCAGTTATTCCAATATTCTCCAGACTCCAAAGAAATTTTATGTCAGAATGTCTCAAAGGTAAATCCGGCTCTGTATAACATGTACATTCTCGGCTACTTTGATGATAGGTTATAACTGTTAATTCATCTTCATTTCGTACATCATTCATATTGACATGACCAGATACAACCCATCCAAAATCTGTATCAACCAAAAATAGGTCACTGTCAATTTGTACAGTATTGTTTTTGATAAAAGAAAAGTAATAATCATTACCTATTAGTACATCTATAGCTTGATTTTCTGGTGAGCCACTATCTGCCAGCACATCCACTAAATTATTCTTAGGAATATTTGGTTTAGGTATTCTATCGGTGATGTGCGGCACAATATTAACATTTATGTTCTTTTCTATACCTCTTTTTGTTCGGATGATTATTTCTGAGCATGGACTTAACGTCTCAGTAGGTTTTTGAGCTCCGAAAGTGAAAATTAGCAATAATTCTTTATTTTTAGGTGTCATATTAAGTTGTTGTGCCAGTCCGGAAGTGATATAACTCCTCTGACTCCCGCAGTCGAGAAGTATTCTGCAGTCTTGTTTATTATTCTTGTGAACCACCTGCGCTGTGGCTGTCTGTAAAAAAGATTTTGACTTGAAACATTGACCCATTGCATTAATTGTCGATGCATTGGTTTGAATCTTACCCAGAGAGTTCTTCTTTGGGCACAAAGCTCGGTTGTGGTTGCCTTTACAGTGATAACAGATTTTTGACAGCCTGCAGTCCGCAGCTCTATGGCCTTCTCTTAGGCACATAAAACATCTATTTATAAGTTTCTTTCGCCTATCCTGTAAATTTATTACTGTTTTGCACTCATCGTTATAATGAGCACCATTGCAGAAGATGCAAGAAATTTTAACTCTTTTGGCGCTCACAGTGGCTATGTTACCAATGGGCTCTCTGGTTGACCTTTTACCCTTGAAGAAGGTAGGTTTTTTAGCACTAATGTGGAATGCTTCTGTTGAAGTAATTGGTATGGATTGTTCATTGTGCATTTGAGCTCTCTCCATTGCTGTTATGACAACATCCAGTGTACTACGAATAGAGGAGACCGTCTGATTATTTGCTGTCAGAAGATTAACTTCATAAAGGACCCTATCAGGAAATTTTTCCAAAATTAAACTTCTAAGATGGTTACTTTCATTATTTTCACCTAAAGATGTCAAAACCCTAAGGTGTTTCTCAATTTCGTTTAGGTTTTTCCTGCAACTTTCTGGGGTGTAATTGCATCTCGTTAGTTTTGATAGAGCTTCATAGTGGGAGTCAATTACCTTATTGATATTGCCATATCTAGCCTTCAATGTGTCAATTGCAACATTATAATTATTATTTGTGATGCTCAGGCCCTCAACTGCTTCCTTTGCTCTGCCTTCAAGAGAGCTAAGCAAATAGGCTAGTTTTTCCACATCTTTCAGGTTTTGATTGTGAATATTAGCTTCAAACCTGTCCCAGAACATTGTCCACTTTAGGATGTCTCCATCAAATTTAGCTAGTTCCAACTTCGGTAGCTTTACAGTAATTGCCGTGTCGTGTTGTGGTTTTAGTACATCCTTCGAAGATGTCTTTGCAAATAGGTTTATAATTACTTGAAGTTCGATCAGCACCCTTTCACCCTTTAACTGTTCATTTAATATTAGGTCTAAAAAATCAGTATTACTTTCACACCCTTTATTAATGTATTCGTCTAAATCCTTCTTAATCTCACTAATAGACTGCTTCAAGCTAATGTCCCACTTTATTATATCTTGATGATGTATCACTATACCACTTCTGCACTCATTCAGTGTTTGCTCGGCTCCCCTTATATATTCATTCAGTACTTCCTTTCGCCGTTCTAGCTTTTTGCGCAGGAATTGCTCCATGTCGGAAAAATTAGCGATATACTCTTATATTGTATAGCTTTGTACGCGTTGGGTTAAATGTCTGAAAAGGAGTGAAAAGAACAAAATAACAACGGGTGCGTAATTCCAAAAGACATTGCAATAGACTTGTGGTGTGCTAGGCTCTTCATGGCATTAAACATCGTACCATATCATCATCTGGCACAACGGAATAGCATAAACTACGATCGTGATATGGTTTAATCTATAGGATAAAGATTTAATATCAACAAAAGTAAAGTAATCCGCCATGACTTTTTCCCTTTTACATACCTCACGTTTTCTGTACTGGTTTGCAAACGTTTCAGGACCTCCACTTTCCTTGCACTTTCTGATACGTTTGGTGCTAAAATAAGGTCTCACGGTTTATTATTTTCCTTGCAGATCACCTTTTAAATTAATTGTACGCATTCAAAGTTGTTCAAAAGAAAACAAACGCTCACAGGTTCACAAAACAAGTTGAAACGAATAGTTAAAATAGTTTCATAGTAAGTCAGTTCTCAGTTACGGTAATTGTTTCGTGAACTTGATTTCGTGAACTTGATTTCGTCAACAACCAATACAAAAAATGAAACTGATAACCCATCTCATTTTAACCAATAAAAACAGTGGATACGTTCTGATTGACGTATGCAGACTATCGCATTGAAAACCGCTGCCGGTGTTGCCAGCGTAAGATTTTATATCGATTTAATAATCGATTATTTTATCATGAATTAGCCGTAATTTAAAATAAGTCTTAAAAATTCACTAAATTCTTGATTTCATATCGTTGTACGTATCTTAGAATGTAACACAATTAACATACGAACAAAGTCGAGGCAGTGAGACGCTCTTGTATTACTACGTTGATAAACGGAGAGAGAGAGAGAGAGAGAGAGAGACAAGACAACAATCACACACAATAAATATTACATTATGTATTCTCACGTTGCAAAGCTAGAGTATAATACGGCATTTGGCTGTTTTCCACTTAAACTACACTACAATTCAAAGCCCGATAACACATTGTTAGTTCATTATCCCGAAATCATTATCTATCCTGTAGGTAGTAAATTTTTTCGTTCTCCCATCTTTCCCCGAGCTTTACTTTTTAGCGTAATTCAGTCTTTTCGTACAACTTTCACTGCTTTATTTCGTGATAGCTATATATTTTTTTTTTTTGTAGGTAACCTTTTTATTTCCTATGTGACCCGCAAACATAAATACGAATACGTCCACCACGGGGACTCGTAGTAGCTGATACTTTAGCCGTGCCTAATACAAGGCTCTTGTGTGCAAATACATTAGCACGCCCACTACGGGAACTCATGGCTGCTGATACTTTAGCAATGCCTAATACAAGGCTCTTGTGTGCAAATACATTAGCACGCCCACTACGGGAACTCATGGCTGCTGATACTTTAGCAATGCCTAATGCAAGGCTCTTATGTGCAAATACATTAGCACGCCCACTACGGGGACTCATGGCTGCTGATACTTTAGCAATGCCTAATGCAAGGCTCTTATGTGCAAATACATTAGCACGCCCACTACGGGGACTCATGGCTGCTGATACTTTAGCAATGCCTAATGCAAGGCTCTTATGTGCAAATACATTAGCACTATCATTGCTGATACTTTATTAATAAGGCTCTTATGTATACATTAGCACGCCCACTACGGGGACTCATGGCTGCTGATACTTTAGCAATGCCTAATGCAAGGCTCTTATGTGCAAATACATTAGCACGCCCACTACGGGGACTCATGGTTGCTGATACTTTAGCAATGCCTAATGCAAGGCTCTTATGTGCAAATACATTAGCACGCCCACTACGGGGACTCATGGCTGCTGATACTTTAGCAATGCCTAATGCAAGGCTCTTATGTGCAAATACATTAGCACGCCCACTACGGGGACTCATGGTTGCTGATACTTTAGCAATGCCTAATGCAAGGCTCTTATGTGCAAATACATTAGCACGCCCACTACGGGGACTCATGGTTGCTGATACTTTAGCAATGCCTAATGCAAGGCTCTTATGTGCAAATACATTAGCACGCCCACTACGGGGACTCATGGCTGATAATGATAAGATAGGGTATGTATGGGATGCTCATATACCTAACGTTCCTTTTTTTTTTTTTTTTCATAAATCGTCTAGCATTATCAGAGTATCATTACTTAATGGAAGCATATCCCAGCAATCTCCACCATTTTGTCGCCACATTTCTTAAAGGGTAGTTAGTGGGAATAAACATAATAACTCTGTGCCTAAGTTCAAAATTAAAGTTAGTAGCCTTAATGCGACAAGGTTTTAGATCGTCCTACGTTGAGAGGTTAGAGCTATCCATAAGCTCTACTTAATACAACAGGTGAGTGCCGTGATTGGTACCATGGGTCAAACCGAGAGCTACTCCATCATAGTAGGATTCTCCCATTTGCAATCCGACCCATTCCAATCACGGAATCTTGCTCACCTCAATCTGCGGGACCCAGTGGTCCCTTGGACGGTCCTCCTCCTTCCCCATAGACCTCCCCTGTTCCACCATGATCTACATTTACTCTGACTTAACCTCTCAACGTATTCCTCTCTCGTTGTTGTATGATCAGTATAAGCACTTACCCGGGCAGTCTTTGTAGCTTGTGTTCATATCATCTCATTCACTCACAATTTCGTACCATAATTCTTAATCATATTTCCGTTAAACTCTCTTAATCTTGCTCGTCTCTCTCCTCCTTTCTGCCAAAAAACTAAAAACATATCTCCCTCAAATCTACCCTTTCCCTCCATCTTTTTTCACAATGTTACCAGTATTGAAATCTTAAATACTCACATTCGTTCAGGAATCGCGTGAATTCGCGACAACTTTGTTTACTTTGGGACTAGGTTAATTTGTGTCAAGTGTCCCGTGATATTTATTATTTGGGTATTTTATTTTATTTACTTTGGTACTAACTAACCTAACACTTTCATCTCTTTGCCTCGGAAGAAATAGCATTGTTAACGGATTATTAAGATGTCAGACAAACATTATTCATCAATAATGATATGATTGTGACGTCGCGGATAGGTTTGATAGCGCTCCGGTACCTAAACAAATTTTAGCGCTGTTATACCTAGTGCCATCCACGAAGACGCGTGATTTTGACAAAATTAGACATTAATGACATTGTAATAAGAATCTTCGACTTCGGGCTTCTAATAGACTCTCGTTCGTAATTCCTTATTTACCGCCCTTGAGACACAATGTACTATACCGTATCTCCCACCAGCCAGTGTCATTATCGTAGACAACGCGCCCTACCAATAGAGTGCAATTCAACAGGCCACCACCAGGCCACCTACAAAAAATGGCCTAAAAAGTGCCATGCTCAATTAGAAGACAACAACATCCCTTGCAATTCAAAAATGAGAAAGCCTGATTTATTCAAGCTTATCGAGCAGCAAAAACCTATGCACACCGACTATACAAAATAGATATGACTATCAAAGCATACTTACGGACATGAAATATTGCGTCTTCCGCCTTATATGTGTGATCTGAATTCGGTCGAGCTAGCTTGGACGAAAATTAAACGTATTGTCAAGGATTACAATATACAAACTGATTTGTCACTGCCATTATTACAGGATATTACTGTGGATGTGTTGTCGAAAGTCACAGATGAATGGCAGTTCTTTCACGAGCATGTTCAAATAGTAGAGCATCAATACTGGACGAGAGATATCCAAATGGAAAATGTTATAGAGGATTTTAGTATTGAAGTTAGGGAGAGCAGCGATCAGGAACCATCTAGTGTATGTAGTGATTTAAGTTTAAACTCCGTAGAATAAAACTCTGACCAATAAAAGTGAACCAAAAACCACATATTTGCTTTATTGTTTATCCCACCGCATCCGAAAATCAATAGGTAGCTGTCGAAGAAATTAAAGCATTTATAAATTGATTAAAAATCCGATTATGTAGAGTACAAACCAAGAGGCATCTCACCAGTCAGCATACTTATTCTGTGACGCTACTAAAGAAATCAATTGAAATAACAAGAAAATATTGTTATCGTCAATGTCAAGTCAAGGTCAATGTTATATATAATGGCATGTAGTACTGTTAAAAGGAAAACAGATGCGGATTCAAAATTCGGAACCACATGTTTCGTTTTTCCCGTCTATCCCAGTATTCGAGACGATTTACTCCCAGTAGTCCCATGGGACAAGTGGCACTAATATTTTTATCATATTGGATGATTCAGTTGGCCCATCAATGGGACAACTCAATGGGGACTAGTGGGATAGACGGCGTTTTTCGAATGTTAAATGGTCAACCGATGTCCAATCTCGTTAACTTAGATTTATCATTCCGTCTGATTCCACGAAATGTTCTGATACGGTTTCGCTTTCGATTTGCGTTTGCGAGCTGAAAGTCGATAGAGACCTATCGATAAAATGTTTACCAGTAGATAAACCACAGCACTAAAAGTTTTGGATTTTATTGGCTTCATATAATATTGGTTTTTATTAATAAAAAAAAATTGCGTCCATTTTGTGCATGTAGGTAGGTAAGCTAGATTTTTTGCTATTTCCTATTCCTGACTGATTCCAGATATTTAATTAGCTGTAGCTACAAAAAACTTGATTTTAAATAAAAAAACCGCATTCAAACCGGTCCACCCATTTAAGAGCTACGGTGCCACAGACAGACACACACACACAGACACACATAGTGATCAAACTTATAACACTCCTCTTTTTGCGTGGGGGGTTTAAAATTAGAGCGCTTCAGCGCGAAATTATGTTGAACATTGATTTGGAAATTATTGCTGACCAACTAAGTAGGTACTAGCCATTTGGCTGATCAAAGACATTTTTCATTTTCTGTTCACAAAAGTACGAATGCTTTGCGGGTAATTCCGAAGATCCTTTAAATCTTCTCATGACCAAGTTTGCAGATTTACTTCGAAAAATATAAGCAGGAATATTAAAGTGAGATTCTTTACCTATAGTTTGTTGTAAAGTACCCTGGAATGCTTCCTTCCTAGCGCTACCAAGCTTTGCATAAAGTTAGCATTTTTCAGAAATTTGAACTGATTTTTTTTAGTAAAACTTTAAAGTTTCCCTAAGGGAGATCCTCTGGTGAGAAAAGGAACTCTCTTAGTGCAATAACGCACTATACGATTAACAGCGCGGTTTTACACACACACACACACACACACACACAAACACACTGTTCCTTTTCAAAGTATCGTTTCAAAATATATTTATCTACAAAAGTGACATCGAAAGATATAAATATCGAAGTACAGATTCGAGTGTCGAATATTCTATGTATGAACTTTCACGTGACAGAGTCGACGGAGTTCCGCTTCGCGGAGCTCCTATTCCGCTCAGTTGAGGCGCTTCGCGCCTTGACGCAATACTAACCTAACCTATTGAACATGAATTACCAAAAATATTTGGTTCGGTTAGGTTAGAACTGTGAGTACTGTGACCACAACAACGCACGAGCCGAGCGAGCGAAGCGAGCGTGCCGCTTAATGAAAATTTGCATTTTAAAGTTGAATATTTTTTCAAATAAATCACTGAATCGAAAAATGGTTTTAGCAACCCCGTAATGGTTTTAAAATACTTATCCAACGATACCCCACACTACAAGGTTGGATGAGAAAAAAAATCAGCCCCACTTTACGTCTATGGGAGATACACTAAAAAATTTTTTTAAAATCTTTTATTGTACCATTTTGTCGGCATAGTTTACATATACTCGTATATTCGTGCAAAATTACAGCTTTCTAGCATTGATAGTCCCTAAGCAAAGCCGTGGACGGACAGACAGACAGACATGGAAACGCCGTTTAAAGCGCAATTTCAATCAGCGTGGGAACATTCCTGCAGCCTCGTCCTGTATCCAAGCTGCAGTACCGTTGGTGGACATCTACCTATCGCGGTTGGACACGAAGACGACGGACGAGAAGGTCTTCGAGCACATCCGCGAGGCAGCTCGGGGTCGGTTGAAGGGAGCCGAGGTTTTTATCCGCCCGCTCGAGTCTAATAGAGCCAACAATTTTCGCTCTTTTAGACTCCAAGTGCCGGCTAAGCACCAGCAGATGTTCCTGCACTCCGATTTCTGGCCAGAGGGCGTGGTCTACCGTCGCTTTAGGGAAGCAAGGATAAAAATCCCTTAATAACTTTTTTTTTGTTTTTAATGTCTTTTTGTGTTTTTTATTGTAAGTATAATTTGAATTTTAGAGCGCGTAGGTTTTACTGTACCTAATGCTGTATGTTTTTATTGGCAAATAAATAAATAAATAAATGGCGAAACTATAAGGGTTCCGCTTTCGCTATTTTGGCTACGGAACCCTAAAAACGTGCGGTTATATGTATATCAATGCAAGCGCATTGTTGTATCGATGCAAACGCGCGTGTGTATCGCGACTATTATTCGTATACTTACTTAGGATGTCCATAAGGTTTTAAACCTGCTTTTCCACTATTGTAGTACCTACTTAGGTACCTTTGTTTACAATTAAATCACTGACTTTTAAATGCAAGGTTCGATTTTATGCGCATAACTAGCTAGGAAGGTACTTTTGTTTTGTAACATTTTCAAATAGGTTGATTGAATTTAGATTTTTTTTTTGCGAAATCCCGGAATTTCAATTAACATAACTGCTATACCTAATGGTACGGTATGGCGTGCAAAGCCGCGGGTAATGGCTGTATCTATATATATCTCCTAGTTTGTATATTATGTACCTATATTACGTAATTACAGTTGAACAAACTGAACTGAACTGAATCATGTACTGTACGTACATAATATAGGCACTGCACATTGATGTCTTTGAAAATAAGTATAAACGCACAGACGATCTCAATTCGTCACGTACAGGATTGTCTGGAATGACATAATGAATTAAAAAGGCCCAATCCAGTGGCTCTCAACCTTCTTAATATATACATATTTTTGGGTTCCATGCTTCAATAAGGAAAAGGCACGCTGAGAGGGTGACTTTGTTGTCCTTCTGTCTCTCGGTCAAGAAGTTTTTTCTCAGGAACTGCGACAAAAAATCATCATGCCAGCCAATTGGCTCTGTGCACGATATCAGCGCCACCTAGCGTCCGCAACTTTTTTGGCTCTGATGCTCTGACGTTTTGAAATTTCATCTATAATTTCAAACCTATAACGTATTAATTTATAATACAAAATTACTGTGATACCGTGACCGTGACCGTGATTTGGCTGGACAAAAGGTTGTGAATTCATTTTTGTCATTACAATTTGCAATTTACGACTTTACATTACAATTAAATGAGTTCTTCAAAAAGTGTGTTTTATTTTCGTTATGTCAGGGTTTGTTTACTTCATGTTTAGTCGTACTTTTACTGTAAAACGAAATCTTATTGGTTTCTTTGATTAATAGTAAAATTATATAATTGTTCTTATATCGCTAGTAATAAATTAAATATCGTTTTCAGTTCCTAATGAGTATAATTTTGAAGACCGGTTTTGTGAGTATCACTCAATATGAAATTTAAACCACAAACCGTTTCATAAGGAAAATTGTAGCTGGACATGTCCGAGATGTAGAGGAATTAAGAACAAAACAGGGACAGTGTTCAATAATTCAAGCTCGCATCATAACACAAAAATCTATTACTAAAATTAGGTAGTTAAAGTCTATACAAATTGCTTTGTTAATGACAGATTCATATGAGTATGACAGATGACAGAGCCTAGATTATTTCTTCTTTTGGCCACTATGAGCGCTGCGATAGATTTCATTACCCCCACCTAGTACTTCGCACTTCGCACCCTCCCAATAGGTATAACGTATAATACGTCTCACTGTTGGGCACAGGCCTCCTCTCGGAACGAGCTTGCACGTTTGTAATGGCCCTTGTATAATGTATTTCAATACAGAATTGCAGAGTAGATGTTTAGATAGTATGATTGGGGGAATATTTAAGACTCCAATTGACGATAGTTAATTACCTAATCTGTCAAGTGTAGTTTCGCCTACTATTTGGGAAGCACTGGTCAGTCTAGGCTCCCCGCTCCCGTCCCGGGACAGCGCGGGAATTCCATTACAAGACGAGGACGGTTTGTCCCGGAATGTGTGGCCCAAGCACTTTGCTTATCGTTGCTCCGGTGTTGCCAATTTATGACTTATGGCCACTTGTCAGAAAATACATTGCACTTGTTATTACTATATTTTTAATAGTGTTGAAATGCATGGAAGTTGAAACCAGATTAAACGACTTATTAGTGGAAATGTATTTTTTTCCAGCAAGTTGCTATATTAGTCGCTCTATTAAATCTAGCGTCGTACGTTATCGAGTTTTTTTTCAAGGTTTCGTTTTTAGAAGATATAGGTATCTACTTAGCGCTATGTTTAGCCAAATTTCTCACAAACTGGCGACTTTAGCAAACTTTCCAGCAATTTCTCAAAATAATAGATGACAACACTACATTTACTAAGAGTCTGACAAGGACGCATTAGCTACTTTATGGTGAACTTTTCTACGGTTTTATTGTTACCTAGGATTTTTATTTACCTATACGTGATATGCAACAGTGGTCTAACTCTCTCCTCCTGTTGGCGCCGTAGAAACCGGTTTAGGGATAATACCAAAAGATGGGCAGCAGCGTCTACTTCCCGGTTCCGTTCAGCTACTTTGACTACAGGGGGGCTACTACGAAATTCAAAGTTCGTATCGTACCGTCCCTCTCATTCTCGTATTAAATAATATTAGCGTCAGTGGGACAGCCAGATACGAAGTTCGAATTTTGCACTTCGTAGTATATAAAAATTGACACTTGGTGCGGTCGACCGATGAGAGATGGAGTGACCATTCTGTGCTCTATACCATTTTATTCTATGACATAATTACTAGGACACTGCACTTTCTCACCTGAGACCCAAACTTTCCTAGGACAGTTGAGCCCTTATTAAGGCGTCGAGATTAACCGATTAATTAGAGGTGCCAGTTGATTAATTAGGTTTCACTACAAGTTTTAATTAGACAGAGTGCTTACTTGGACGAGATTGTACCCTGTAGAGTAGACTAATGAGTCTAGTACAATGTCATACAACTAACTAAAACGTCTATTTAAAGAACTTCAGAAATAAATGGGTTTTCATTATGTATGTTTTTTCCCTCTTGGTCAAACCATTATATATATACACCACTTAAATGAAAACCAAAAATACCACAACACACCATAATCAAAATGTTTGATCTATGAATATTTTTTCATGGCATTTTTTTTCCTTTTAGCTACATCTACATAGCTACGAAGCCGAAATGAAAGCTATTTTTTCACCATTATGTTATAGTAGGTTAATGGAAGTTTGCTTGAAGTAATTGAACTATGAAACAATCTTAACTATATTTCATATAACATAGTATATTTGCCTGTTGTCGGAAGTCGGACGTCCATCCAATTCAATATGAGGGAATGGTGTAAACCACAGATCTACTCGTATATTCAGATGGATAACACTGAAATATATGAGTACCGATCATGTACATTTTTAAATACGTTGTCGACAAATTTTTGCCGAAATTTAATTTAATAATTCCTTCATTCGCATAACTTTCTTTTTTCGTACCGTACCGATCCTTGTTCGGTATTAATTTCAACATAATACATACACGTTTCAGAGAAAGAGGGGGTCTTAAGAATCCGTCAAGACTCTTTTCCACAGGAACAATGCAGTGATCCAATAAAGATTACTTTTTCCCATTTGAGATACGAAACCTCAAAAATCAAAGACCGTCATATTATTATCCTTTTTTTTCCGTCACTCTTATTTCTCTATTATGGTGTCCTTCACGCTATTCACAAGATCCACAGTCCACTGACTGGCCTCATCTTCGTAAATATAGATCCGTGATACGAACCGTTCTAGCCTCAAGGTACAGCACGTCCAAACTGATCCATGTACCAGGATGGAGCCTTTTCATAATTAATATCACTATGATTTCCTTAACATAAGTATGGGACGTCAACATAGTATCAGTAGCACAAAGGTTCCATGTGGGTTCCACCGTGATACATGATTCAGTTTGTTCAACTATAATAACATAAGTTCCATATATAAACAACTATGTTTCATGAAAGCTTGTCATAGTCACAATTGGTCACAATAAAGCTCGTATCGTATTCGTCACGTGAGGCACGTCACGTGTCTTGTACCGTTGTCACATTCTAATCGTGACACATTCGATACAAACCCTACGCTAAACATATAATGACACATTTCTAAAATATTCCATTGGAGTTTGTATTCCATTTCTAACGCAATAGCGTCTCTATTTGTGTAGTTTGTTTTGTTATATTATTATTGAACTTAATGTGGTGTCAATAGCAGTGTGCTGGCTGGAAAGCCATGTTGCTTTTATTTTTAATTATGAGCAATTTCAAATGAAGTTCGAATTTTAAATAATGGATCGCAATTGTTTGTGGTTTAAATAAAGTAATTGTTGTGATTGATTGTATTTATTGATATCCTTTCCTTTACATTCCTTTATATTGTCCGCGTATTGAGTCTCAACATTTACTGGATAAGACTTAAGACTCAACATTCTTTATACGTGAGTGGGTACAAGTCAACGGCCAAGTCACACAACATTAACTATAATAATAAAGAAATCGCAGTAAGGAACCTTAGACTTGGCACGACTTTGTCTAGATTTCATTACTTTTTAGAGATAAACAAGCAGCTCCATCGAGACTTGGCTAGTTTTTTACAGAATGTTTTTGGTGGGATTTGTTATTTCAGAAGTTCAACTATCAATTGCGCTGTCTGTATTGTTGCCCTGTTAAAATATTAGTTTCGTTTTGTTCAACTAATTTATTGTATGATTGGTATTTTTTTTGTACGTGTCACTATGTATTATTTTCTTAAGTTTTTTATTATTTATTTTTGCCCAAATAAACATTAAACATCAATCTAGCAATCACCTTGGGCCGTTCCTGCAGCGTCGTCCTGTATGCAAGCTGCACCGATGGTCTCGGTTGGACAAGAAGACGACGTAGTTCAGAAACTGACGAAAGTAGCTCTGTCTATCTGTCTGACTCTTAGCTGCTAAACCGATAGGGACAAGGATAGTTTTATCCCAAAATATTGAAAGGTTTCCACAGCACAGCGAGATTTTTTTTGACACGAGTAACAGCTAGTCATTATTTGCTTTGATATTTTTAGCTTTTGCTCTTGCAATTTAGGCCCAATTTTTTTTTAAATTATACGCATTTCATTTCATACAATTTTGTACTATGTTTGTAAGTGTAGATAGATTTTTGTGTGTGTGTGGTTTTTTTCTCTTTTTATCTCACTGAAACCACGGGCCTACATTCCATACTCCCAGACACTCCTGGATGCCATTCGTTCACAGCAACAAAGGGCTTTGGTATTTTAGGCTATCCGTTTTACACACATCTTGTATTACTTATCATCTTTTCTTCTAAGCCTTCTCACGGTTCCACTGCGGTAGGTATCTATCGTATATGAGATCCTATCCTATCCTATCTAGTCGGTGAGACTAGGTACTCAAGTCTTAAGCCAAAGGCCAACATCGATTTAGCAAGCTTTCTGTACAATATTCAGTTCCAAATTAAAGTAATTAAATTACTTTGATATTTTACTAGCGATTGTTAAAATCGACTTTGTTTACCATAAAACGTATCGCCGTTTAATTTGGGTCGTTAATAAAATTGCATTCCCGCGTTTATTTATTCAAAATGGCAATAAACGAAAATGGAACCAGCCAATAGCGAAGCGTCAAATGTTTTTCGATGTCTGTATCTGCAAACAACTGGCCGGTCATCAGTCACTGTCGCGCATTTGACAGTTGATTCGATTTTCGAAATTTATTTTTCATATTAACATTCGTTGTAATGACTTTGTGGACAGTTCGAATNTTCATGCATTAGTATATAATTATATATTTTTAATTTTATTGATCTTTTCGATTGATTTGGTTGATTTTTAGTATAACATAAATTAAAAATTATTAAAAAAAATGTACAAACTTCTTGTTTGTTGGCTGTTTACACATGATTGCCTGGTCTTAGACGAAGATTTTATTTTATGCACTAGAGCATAAAACGTAATTTAATTTCGCCTAGTCTGTGGCCTAGATCTAGCATAATACGAACTTTACGAGCATGAGAAGTGAAAAAAACATTTATGCACAACACAAGACACAACAATAGTATTAAGTACAAATAGACAACACGAATGAAAGTATGTGTCATTTCGATTGTGAATCGGACACTGGTTCAGCATAATGCTAATGCTAATGTTTATTACACCCCAGCGCTGATTTTCCAGCCAGCACCGTCGGTGACCCTCAGACTGCTACAAAGATATACTACACAGTATTATAACTCTACATAAGACTACATGCATAAATACAATACATGATTACAATACATGCATGTATGCATAAATCAAAATAAAAGCTTGCACCAAACTTAATTTTCATTTCTAAGTTCAACGACCTCCGAATTCCCAACCAATATCGATACTTTACGTTACGCAACAGCTGACCGGCGCACCTGTGCAAACCGCAAAAACTGCGCCCGCGCAGCGCCGATCACACATTCGACGAATTAAGCAATTGACGGTGACATCCGAAGAATGTGCACAGGGTTGTCGGCGCATTTAGGTATAACAATCCTTGCTAGGTGGTCAATAAGTGAAAACTGTGATGGCTAATAAATTGTTTAAGTGACAATGTAAGAAAGAAAGAGAATCTACCTACCTATTAACTATTCGTTTTCCAGATCCTACTACGAGTAATATTAGAAATGCGAAAGTTTTGTGTGTGTGTGTGTGTGTGTGTGTGTGTTTTTGTTACTCCTTCATGCTAAACGGGTCGACGAATTTGAATGAACTTTGTTACGTAGATAGCTGGACCTCTGGAATAACACATAGGCCATTTTTATCCCAATATTCTCACGGCATCGGATCTATACCACGCGCCATATAAATCTGCCTAAAAGTTCATTACTTAATACTCAGTTATGACGCATTTTTGAGATACATTTTTTATGCGACATCTTTACGTTACGCCCGGATTGTGTTTTAATCGCTAAACGGTATAGTACCTATTCAATTATTGGAATTATACCTTTTTAGTTTTTGTGGTACTAGTCGGGGCAATGAACTTTTAGGCAAAGTTAGGCGGTGGAAGGTATGATACGCGTGCGAAGTCGCGGGTAAACTCTAGTAAAATAAATGAAAATGACTATGCTACTGAAAGCAGAACCATCCCGGTTTATAATAAGCATGTATTCGTATAAATAGTTCATTAATTTGGTCGGGGGTCGTTACGGCTGCTATTGCTTAAAATAGTCAGTGCACGGGCGGGTATTTTAATCGGCGCCAGCGCAGCTTTTTGTCCACAAATTGCGCTCGGCCCGCCTTTTGCTTTTAATTATGACTTATATTAGTTATAATTGTTAATCACCGCGAGACTGCGTAGTCTTTTCAAGCATTTTCTTTTTCTTCTTTTCTTTCTTGGAGTAAATCTGTCCAACTATACATTTTTTGCTCTTTGTGGATGAGGGTTCGGTTAATCAGCCTGTAATTGTCAACTCGGAATGAATGAAAATAATGTACGACCTGATAGTCCGTGCTCTTATGGAAAATTATGAAGACGAGAATTGCCAGGTCGTGCATTAATGTCGTAGGGTCGTAGGTACATTTCGAAGCGACAAATACGCGGTCGCACATTAACCACACCCTGTGCTAGTGTGCCTATTATTGTTGCCTTGAGGTAGATTGTCTGGATCCATGTGTGGTATAGATTTGTTTAAGAATTATAAAATATTTGATAGATCAGATATGAAACTGCTGCATCCACTAAAGAAAAATTAGGTAAAGTTTGTGTTATTTATAAAATATTATCAATATCATTATTGTTCTTTAGTAGTAGTATTATCATTTGAGCTATGGATTAGTTGCAAACAGCCACGTCATATAGCGCCATATGTGATAAGGGTTATCATAATTAAATGCATATTTAATGCATACTCGGTCACTAGTAGAAATAGGGAACATGCACAAATATGTTTTCCAGATAAATCCCACTTATATTATAAATTAAATTTGGTACGTAGATAGCTGGACGTCTGGAATAACACATAGGCTACTTTTTATCCCGATATTCCCACGGGATAGGGATAAAATCTTGAAATTTCTACCGCTGGGTTTAAAGTCTTGAAAAAAGCCACGATATACAATTTGGGAATTCCCCGGGGACTATTGTAAAATCCCAGATTTTCAATTGTAACTAACTACCAGATCGAATAGTTACGCGTGCGAAGCCGCGGGTATAGTAGTAAATAAATAAATATCATCGAACAATGGACACCAATTAACCTAGTCCCAAACTAAGCAAAGCTTATGTAGACTGTGGGTAGTGGCAACGGATAAACATACTTATATAGGTATTTACATGCTTAAATACATATGTTAAACGACCAAGACTCCACAGCAAATTTGTATTATTCATACAAATATCTACCCTGACCCGGGAGCGAACCCGGGAACTCAAGCTTCCTAGTCGGGTCCTCTCACCACTTGGCTATCCCGTCATCAGATTTATAATCTATATGAAGAATTTTACACAAAAAAAGTCTGCATTTCGGTAACAGGTCTTGTTCACGCAACATAAATGAAGACCAAGATGTATTTGGATAATTTTAAGCATTATAATATTAATCAATATTACTATTTATTATAAGTTATCTTTTTTTGCCCGACTGCAGGGAGACGTGTACACATTTGTTTAAAACCTTAATGTTCAGGCAATAAAGTCCTGTATAGGTACATATTTTTGGGACTTTGTATTAATATCTTTGTTGTTGGCTGTACTAACGACTTTAGACGATCGCAAACACTTATTTAAATGGACGCGTTCCGGCAGAAAGTCAACTTTTATAATAAACATAATATTTTCAGTTTATTAACCGCATCGTAAAGTGAGAGGTTGTGTAATTCGCGCGGCGTGACGCGACTACTTTCTATTTGACGGATTAACAGAATGTTACTTAATAGTAGCTTCGTTACTAATATACATAAGGGCTTGATAACGTTTGTTTAGCTTCGTTTTTTTCTTTCAATTGCAAGCGTAAGTCTGGGTATTAATAAAAAGTATGTCGTGACATTTATAATATTACTAGCTAGCGCCCGCGTGGAATTCCGTTATCGGGCGCTGTTCCGGGATAAAAAGTAGCCAGTCACTCTCTGGCCCATAAGCTATCCCTATGCCAAAAATCACGTCGATCCGTTTCGATGTGAAAGACGGACAAACAAACATACAAACACACACACACACTTTCGCATTTATAATATTAGTATGGATTATAGTATATTATATTCACGTTTTGCTTTTTGTTTGGAATGTTACTATAGATTGTAGATTGATAACACGTTTTAGTAAAGTCAGAAGAGCAATCATAATTATACTATACCTTAATATTCATATTGTTTAGGTATAGTTAGCTAGTTTTGTCAGTTATTAATTAATTTATCTATCTTCTTCTGTCTTTTTCTTCTATCTCTCCATCTAACATCTTTAAACGAGCAATCCATATCTATACTATATTAAATATAATGACCCGGATAACTCACGTCTTAAATCGATTTTAGCTCGACATGTTTCGGGCTAATCCGTAGCCCTTCGTCTTCGGAGCAACGCGACTCAGCGGCTGCTGCAACACGCGCACCATATCCATACTAATATTATAATGCGAAAGTGTGTGTTTGCGTGTTTGTATGTTTGTCCGTCTTTCACGTCAAAAAGGAGCGACGGATCGACGTGATTTTTGGCATAGAGAAAGTTTATGAGCCATAGTGACATAGGCTACTTTTTATCCCGGAAAATGTACAGTTCCCGAGGGAACAGCGCGCGATAACCGAATTCCACGCGGGGGAAGCTGTGGGTAAAAGCTAGTTCTTATATTTAGGTACATATATATATATAATCAAAATCTCGGAAACGGCTCCAACGATTTGGATGAAATTTGGTTTGTAGGGGTTTTCGGGGATGACAAATCGATCTAGCTTGGTCTTATCTCTGGAAAACGCTTATTAACGAGTTTTAAGCTCGGTCGCCCAGGTACTATAAATAAAAATGAATCGCAAAAATGTATGTACACACATAACTTCCGAACGACGGCACCGAATTAGATATTTTTTGTTGTTGTAAGTATTCCTTATTGTCAGGAGGTAATGTCCTAAACAAAAAAAAAAAGGAACGGGGGCGAAGCCTCGGGCTACAGCTAGTATGTCATAATACTGTCTACTCAAGAACACTAACCATTCTTTCTAATTCCAATACAAGAAAAATAACTAAAACTGCCCACTTTATCTATATTTACGAGTTTTATTCAGAGCAATTAATTAATCATTCAAAACTGGATTCATGTCAACATGACTACTAACTTTAATATCCAGAGCAGCTTTTTAAGTCCACAATATAAACTTACCAATTAAAATTGGGACCCTATCTTGAAGCCGAACCACTTATTTTAGCCTCTTTGTAACTCGGTCGAGTATTCAAAGGATCTCCGTAAGCAATACAAGAGTGGTAAAAAAATAATAACACACATACGAATTTTTTATGACCTTATCTTACCCGTTAATTTATTGTTAAAAGAGTTATTTACGACTCCCTCAGAACAGTTTACAATTGTGTTAGTTCGTAAATCAAGTTAAGTGGCCGTTTTTGAAAGTTTTAATAAAGCTTAAAGAGCGTTTTCAATATGTCCGAGTCATATAAATTATGTTTTGAAATTACGTTTCCAATAGAGTCGTAAAAATTTAATACCCAGTTAAATAGAAAAGTAACTGAACCGGATAGTTGTATTCGCATATGAAACGGTATGAATACATTACTGTTGTCGGTACCTAATACCATGAGTAGCTGCGACCGCAACGCGCATTCCTAAATGTATAACTGACAGCTGGACCCACATAGCTCAATGCCTAACATTTAAAATGTGTGGCGACATTGCTACCACACCGCTCGCTACCGATTTTAATGCACAACACTTCACCAGCATACATTCATAATTTTCTTTGGGTCAAGAAAACTACCAGTCTAAAAAGACCTTCCATTGTTTTCGACTCCAAGCAAAAATGCGAACATCGCGATTGTTCGGGGTCCTATTAATTCTGGATACGTTAAAGCACGTCCCTTTCAAGTTCAAGATGGCGCCGGTGTATACGTGACGTTTCTAAAGGCGGTAAACAATGGCTACACCGTTATGAATATTGAGAACTTGAGGGATATAGTCAAACGCATGCCTCACCGATTTTTACCGCGCGTCAAACAAAATGCTGTGTATCGCTTACAAACTTGTATTTACCATCTGGAGTGGCGCTGTCATCATACCCGTGACATGAAGACAGCGTAGTAGTTTATCTTAGTTTCAATTTTGACCACTACCTCGGGTAAGTTTGTACTGTAGCCATTTCGCGCGCCATTTTCGAAGTATTCTAAATTCAAATGTTTCTTTTACTTCATTGTTTACACACCGAGACTGCCAGTTTTAAAATGCATCAAGTAATTCGTAGTAGCCACTGTTTGTTTCTGACACATTTATTTGGAAATGGTGACTCAATAGATAGATATTGAATATTTATTAGTATTCTACTTGTGTTTATTTCGAGTGCCGAGCCGGATCCTTGAGTTTTCTCAGAAGGGAGATATGTCTAATGCAATTATTGAAATACCTACAGGAAAAACTTGAGAACAATCTAAAAATACTACCGAGCCCACATGTTTTTTCGCTGAATAACATTCACTTGACACATTTTTGAGGCTACACGATGAGATTCAACACAAAAATAGCTCAGTATATTAGTAAACAGGACATGCACGGAGAATACTATTCACACTTACTTACTTACCAGAATGGCAAGCTTGGAATAAAAAGTATGCAATTAATATTTAATTAAAACAACATCACAGATTTTATCTAAATATTGACAAATGGCATGCCTTAAAATTGACGTTTCTTGTCTATAATAGTAACAAGAAGCATGCTTCGCGAACGCTACTTGCCTTATGGAGAATGTGAATGTGTCCATAAAAAGATTACAGCACTTATGGAAGCCATGAGCGCATTTACGGAGTGTCCTACGAGATTCTAAGAAGAACAGCGAATGTTTGTAAGTTCTCATTTCATTACTGTGATTGAAAACTGATGGCAAAATGAAAAAAAAACTTAAAAATGTGGCCGTGCGGCAACTTTATTTTTCCAACTTGCATTATAAAAAACTGTGGTAACTTACTAGATAATTGTAGGACTCTAAAAATGATGCTGGCAACTCGCCTAGGGTTGCCAATTGCGTAACGGTTCACGTAAAAATTGGTTAACGATCTACAAATTGTCACGTTTTGAACGAAATAAGCTATGAAATGTATCTAATTGTGAAAGTAAATAAAATGTTTCGCTCGTTGACCGCGGAAATGGTCGTTTTCTTTGTATTCTCTACAGTGGATTTGCGGCAACTTCTATTATAGTGCGGTTTTAAAAAAATGTTTATTTGTAAGTTTGCAACATTGTTTTTTCTACTCGAAACGACCATAACAAAAAAGAAATAGCTTACATTATTAGCTTCTCCAGCAAAGGGTTTAATTTTTTTAACTAATGCGAGCTTTTTGACTATGGAACATATATCGCGAGGAAGCATTTACGTAATGGTATAAATTTACCGTTATATTTTGAAGATCGAAGTCACGATAAACGATTCATGATTTGAAGTTACATTGTATTTCGGGGATGCACGGACATTTCGATACCACTGATTAAATAAAACGATTTAAAAGTAAGAAACTTCATGGTTTATACAACCCTACGGTCTTGAATTACCAGGAAATTAACATACAAAAGTATGGGTCCATTATCCTCTTCCATACATTGAACGGAGTTATTTGCAATGAGGGCATTGAGTAAAAATATAATTTTAAGTCCGCATGCTATTTGGTTATGTATGAAAGTAGATCGTCATTTAGATGAAAAATATCGTGTAAATGCATACATTGCTGCGGATGATCTATCAATTACAAAACCATAGCGATGCGGCCCCGCAATGTAACGAATCTTACGCGATATTTGAGACCTCAAAGTCCGAGGCTATAATTATGGTTTCACAAAAAATTGTCGCTACACATTTTACTAGCAGTAAACAAGTATTTTGTGTCAATTTGTGGTCGTATTTGTAACTTATCCATATGCCTCAAGGACAAACAAATTAAAGCGATGATAGAGTTTTAGCTTCTATTATAGTATTGTTCAGGCGTAAGGATCCTTTTGTCTGCCGTGTGACGGATTCGTCCGGATTTTTTCCGATGATCACATATGGAAGTCACATGTGAGTAAAAGAGATGCATAACGGTCTCATTTGGCATACCAAAGGAACCTGATGTGATCATCGGAAAAAATCCGGACGGATCCGTCACACGGCAGACGAAAGGATCCTTACGCCTGAACAATACTTTATTAGAAGCTAAAACTCTATCATCGCTTTAATTTATTCTTAATTGCTAATACTTGTATATTGTTAATTCATGAGAAAGTACGCGCAGTATGACCATGTATGACGGAGTACTACCGGGCTCTATCACTTTACTTCGATGTTTCAGTTATTATAAACAAACCCTGGCAGTGTCATTGCATAAAAGCCAAAACGTCGAAGTAACGACAACATTTTCTATACTTATGCGGTAAAATCCCAATGCCTTTATTTCGTAAAATTTAAAATAAATACGAAATACGAGCCACTGTGTATTATTTCATTGAAAACATAAAAAAGAATTATACGATACATTATCAAATTAACGGTCATTGTTACTTTAAAAATCGTACGTTAACACAATGTAATAAAAAAAAACATCAAAAATTGATTACAAGCCATTCCAACTTTCCTCTAATTTTAATAAAAAATATGGTAAAATTTCGGATATACTTATTAGCACTATATATTTATTTACACAGATAACACAAAATAAACTTTCTCACGGATACTTAAATTTATGATCCTCGAAAACAAATATGGTAGCGGCACCTCATTACGGACCGAGTGGGTCAGTGTTTTTGTAAATTAAAAAGAAAAAAGTTTTTGGCGCGAACATTTCATAATGAATTTAGGGTCTAACGAAATACGTGTCGGCTGGAAACGACTTTCCCTTGTGCAGTTTTAACTGGATTTCTTTGGCTGTCTGTAGACAATTACCTGTAACAAGAGAAAAAAAAACAATTAGTTATGGCTGCGTCTATAACTAAAACTTGACATTAAAAAAACAAACAAATCAGTTCAATTCACGATGTAAAGTTTAATTGCTGTTTTAAATGAGCAGTAGAAAATTAGAAACAAGTCAAACTAGTAAAATAACATAACATATTTTTCTACAAAATTTCAATGAAATGAAACTAAATTTAAATAATGAAATTGCGCAATAATCCTCTCAACTCCCGGCAGCACTTTCGGTAATCTGTCTATGTTCTAATTAATTTACACCAACCTCATGTATTTATTTAGGATAACCTACAAAATTCAAGTTAATTATGTAAACCATCAGCGAACATCATTTGTTTCCATACTGGCAGTTCAACGACCTAAGTACTTGACCAAATTGTTAACGATTATTATAAAACTGCAACCCACCGCGTCGCAGTGTCCTCGTTACCACTGCCACCTGACCAGTGAGTCAGCTGATTGATGGTAATCCAAAAATGACGGCTCAAACTGATGTGTTCCACTTAAGGTCCATAAATTAGGCTTACTGCGGTAAATTACTTAAAACCCGGACTGTACGTCAAGCAGAGGATTAAGCGGGTGTTCTAGAAACATTATGGATTTAATGAAGAAAATGAGCACGTAGCAGGACACGATAATATAAAGTTAATTCTGTGTCGTACATTAAGTCGTTTTAGTCGCTTTTTTGTATTAACAATTGTGTTTTTGTTTACACCGCAGGTTGACGTATTTGTATTAGTTTCTATATCTAAATGGCGGTCTGGAAGAGATCGCTTTTAAGCGATAAGACCGCCTATTGTCTACCCTGCATTTGGTCGCTATGTATTTTTTCTGTATTGATTTGTAGTGAGCATTAAATAATATTTGTATTGTATTGTACATATTTATTATTATTATTCCACCTCTCTCTCCCCTCCTTTTTTCCCCTCTTTCTTTCTCTCTCTCCTTCTCGCTCTGAAAAAACTCCGAATGGGGTTCAATTCAAGTTTTTTAAAACTGTAGTACATGTTTAAAACGTGTTTGTTTTTCTAGTAAGGCAAGCTGTACCTAAGACACCTAAGTGGAATACACTTTGCGCACAAGTTGCGCGAATAAGTGCGCTCGCGCAGCTGTAAGCTACAGCTTGACAAGTTGTCGCGATTCCATTTCGTCACTGCATTCAACCTGGAGAATTCAAATGACGTTATAGCTCTGGTTTAATTTGATAGAGAGATATGATAGGAACAGGTTTGTTGATAATTATATTCGAAACTAGTTTTACCAGCGGGTCTGTCTGCACAAATTCGTAGTTATAAGAGTAGGTTATTTGACTGATAATGCACAAATGCACAGCTAAACAAGAGATATATTCCTATAAGGAAGCAGTGCACTAAGGAGTGATTTTTCTAAACTCCTACAAGATAGGAAATACGCTACTTAATCTTTCACGGGAGCAAAGCAGCATGGAAAAGCTAGTAAATGGTAATATAGCGCTGTCACTCAGGTGCATTAATTAACGTAGTAATGAAGTCAAATCAATATGAAAGCGTAAGAAGAATAACAGTGTCCAGAAAGTTAAGTATTTTTTATATATGATAGTCGGAAAACGAGCAGGCAGGTCGCCTGATGGAAAGCAACCACCGCCGCGCATGAATATCCATAACTTAAGCTGAGTTACGGATGCGTTGCCGGCCCTTTGAGAAATAAGTAGGCTTGTTTTTCGAGATCCCTAAGTTGTACCGGTACGGAAATATTAGCGCTTGATTTTGTCATAATTCCCAGGTTAACGCAGATGGTCAGCAAGTCGCAATCTTAAGAACTGGTAACCCTGGACTTAATGCTCTCAATCCTGAGATAAAAGCATTTATAAGCGTCTCAATTTACAAAACCTTTCAACATCAAACATTGAGGCGTCACAGCCGAATGTATGCATATCCCTCCGTGTTTGGCTAATCGGGGCACTCGGAACCTGTCGTGAGCAACTGTCTTTCGCAAAGATAATGCTTTAAGCTCTTTAGATAATGAACAATAGATAAGAGATATTAGGCCATGACTAATGCAGTCAACCGCAGAGATTAGACCAAAAGTTTATAGACCATTATATTTTGCCCACTACCCCCTTTGAGTACTACACCCGCGACTCCGCGAAAAGTTGGTTTATCGCTAGCCCTCAACAACTATGCAATTTTCTGGGATAAACACTATGTCTATCTATGTCCTCTCCAGGGCCTCAAACTATCTTCATACTAACATACTTACTGATCATACTTAAATAGGTACAATACTTAAAATACACATGATATACCCAAACAAACATTCGTATTTTTCATACATAATATCTGCAAAATTTACTGACTACAGAACCAATTTCACGTGAATTTGACTCGCTCTTGTCGGGTTTTTATTACAAGAAACTCTCAATGATAACAAACTGTACAATAAACATTAAATTCTTTCCACATCACACCAATCCGAGCCACCTGCGTCAAAAAATGCCAGTGTACAATATATGTGACAAACGACACATCAACTTAAATCGGCCTACGGTATCGAACATATAGAACTTACTCGTATGACGGGAGCAGACCAGCTTTATGTGAAGTTCGTCGTGGCAACGATAGTCTTTCCGATTTTTTTTTATCTAGTATTTTAACGAGGCTTTAGTACACCAAATGTGACTATGTCAGCCTCATGGGGAGCCTCAGTTATATACGCCACACTACAAATTTTACGCTCTCCGTTGCACTGAAGCCACGTCTCTGGATGCAAAGGCCTGTCTAATAAACCTGCAAATCAGCATAATGAAAAATGAAAATGCTCGTGGCTCCAAAAAAGAAAAGAGCCTTCTGCGGTCTATTTGCAAAATGAACTTTTGAACACGCGAGGTTTCCGCTCAACCGCTTTGACCACCAACATCCAATTTTGAATATAGGCCTGCCACATAGACCTCTTCTTCGGTTGGAAGCGGCCTGCATCCACCGTGAATCCGTCGATCTCGTTGGTGGACGTCCTACGCTGCGCTTGCCGATACGAGGAAGTCCTCAATGGTCGTAGACTTGTGAATTACACAAGTGAAATGTCAGACGATTTATTGGTCATGAGAAACGTTATTTTTCGCACATGGTTTTGTTCTGGCATGCGTTTGTATAGGAACTTAGGAAGTCAACAAATTCTGATTTTTGTTTGTATAGTGTATATTCTGAAGTTATAGAAAAGTGTAGCGCGAAGATAAGCAAAAAGCATCTCCGGTCTTAAATACTTCGCGTTATCGAAGTAATCGTTTCGCAATTTGGAAACAGGTTCGTTTCTTCGTAATATTCGTCACTTGTTAATGGTAAATGTCAGGGGACCTGTTTGTTGACCCACTGAGTTTTTATACTATAAATGGGACCCGTCTGACGAAAATACTGGACACTGACGTACTCTGTCACAGCTACAAAATACTTTATGACGTAAGATTACCCTAAGAGAAATGAAGTTACCTAACGTTTTAAAATTCGAAAAGTCTGGAGAAAGACGACAACATTTAAGTGTCTGTGTTTATAAAATATTTTTATCTGTTTTCTAGTTAAAATTTACATGAAATCCTGCAAAGTTAGGTACAAATGTCTCCAACAAAATCGAAGGTTTCAACATGTTAATTGCAGAAAATTAAATCTCGTTATGGAATTACTGCTAATTACGTGACTCATAAATAACCTCGCGGTCCGCGGTAAATGGCCATAATTATAATTTATTAGTCCAACCTAACGGGTGATAATTAATTTCTGTATTACAAAGAGGAAGTTGTAATAACATGTCTGAATACAAAATAAATACTGGTTGCTTATATAAACAGTGATTAGCTTGGTAATAGCTGCTTGTGTGATTTTTTGGGTTACCTTTGTTTCATCGAAAAACAAATTCGCCAAATTATTAAATGGCACTTATGAGCTCTGCAGAAATAATTTCATGCAGTGAAATGTTTCATTTGGCAGAAACATTTTGAAGTCATAAATTGAAGGCAGTTGGTTAGTCAGTCGGGGTTATTTACTGATTAGCAAAAACCAAACGTCCACTTTCTAATGTACCAAACCCTTTATTTTTATTCATCAGTATACGACGTGTCTCTACCTTCTAGATCAGAGGTTCCCGGTTCCCAAAGTTATTTCGTCGAACACCCACTTTGAAAATCAGTTATTTTGTAGCTCCCCCATTTTTTTACCTTAAACACCTCAATAACATATTAGTCTCGCCTATGAAGACACAAAGGTGAAGATTTTTTCTGGGCCCCTTACCGCCCCTCCCCTCCCTGTAGGCCTCCAGCGCCGACAAGGGGGCGTTATAGCCCACTTTGGGAAAGACTGTTCTAGATAAAGATGAATAGGACGTGTTGATTAAGGTATATCTAACCCGAGTACAAACTTATACCTAGTGCCATCCACGAAGACGCGTGATTTTATCAAAATTAGACATTAATGACATTGTAATAAGAACCACGGCACGCGTCATTGTGAATGACTCTACCTATACAAAGCTTCATACCGAACGCCACAGTATTAGCGGAGAAATAACGATGAATTTTAACATGAAATAATTTGTTAATATTCCACTAATTCAAGCAGAGGGTCGTGGGTTCGAACCCCGGCTCGCACCTCTGAGTTTTTCGAAATTCATGTGCGGAATTACATTTGAAATTTACCACGAGCTTTGCGGTGAAGGAAAACATCGTGAGGAAACCTGCACAAACCTGCGAAGCGATTCAATGGTGCGTGCGAAGTTCCCAATCCGCACTGGGCCCGCGTGGGAACTATGGCCCAAGCCCTCTTGTTCTGAGAGGAGGCCTGTGCCCAGCAGTGGGACGTATATAGGCTGGGATGATGATGATGATTCCACTAATTAAATAATTTACAATTTTAGAACATTCCCGAGAAGGAACTTTACTCGGATTCCGGTCATTTGTCCATGGGGCTACCACAAAATTCGAAATTCGTACCATCCCTTTCACTCTCGTATTAAATAATATCAGCGTCAGAGGGACGACAACATACTAAGTTAGAATTTTGCACTTCGTATAGGGCCTGAAAGTACAGAGAGAAACGTTATATACACGTTAGCACAAATCAACCTATAAATATGAATCGGTGGTGTCTTTCATTAAGCCACCATGATGGCATTTCTTCAAACCACCATTGAGCCACACCCATCTACCTCAGTGACAGGTGGTTTCGTCGCTGCGTAGGATGCGAGATGTTATCACACAAAAATACAAGGTTGACACTAAAGCCAGGGCTCTGTCACTCCATACAACAAATTAATTCTTAAAAGCAGTGGTTCCTAATCTTTTTGATATTGTTACCCATATGACCTTCTGGGAAAACTGAATTTACCCCCCCTTAAAATTTAATAAATAGATACAACGCAAGCAAAAAAAAACATTATTCACAAAAATAGTTTGAACTTCTAAAACCAGTCTTACAATGTTTTTTTTTTTTTAACAAAGGAATAAATAAAAATAACAGCTATTAAGAGAGCACACGTGCGGTACGTACTTACTGAGCGGCGATCTATCATTTTTAATGTTTACTATTCAGCTAGGTATTTAATTAGATTAGGTCTTAATTATTAAGGTTCTTTAATACTCGTACCCCCAGAGAATAGCTGATTTACCCGCGCGGGGGTAATTACCCCTAGGTTCGGATCCACTGCCTCCGCAGACCGCAGACTCTATCGGCCGATAGTTTAGCTGGGCTTCTTAATCAGTACTTATAAAGATGTGTGCAAGTGCGCACACTATAACGGCCGATACAGTATTAACTGGTTATCTGTGCTAAAGAACAAAAAGTTTATAGGACAATCGGAAGTCCCCATAGTTTTTTCGGTTGCGGTTATTTTATTATAATTTCAGCATCCCACTCGGTCCTGGGAAAAAGGGTCTCGACAGATGGACAACAAAGTGATCCGACAAGGTTTCCATTTTTCCTTTTGAGGTATACGGATACCTAAAGAGAAAAAAACAGCAAATTTCGTGTATCTATCTTAGCTGTAGAGATGCTGATTTTACAAGGCTGTATTACATCCGAAACCAGTTTGAATATCTAAATAAATATAGCCTATGTGTTATTGTGGTTGTTATTACCAATATCCAGGAAATCTATCCAGCCGTTTTTAGTAATAAAGGTAGCTTACAAACTTTCGCGTTAATAATTTACGTAGGCTAGTCCTACACACCAACTGAATGCATTAAACTGAATGAATCCCCGCGTCTCCACCTACATATATCCAGTACAGTTCCAAACAATTACAAGATACTTGTTACAACGAATAAACAGTTTGAGCGTCGAAGCGTCCACATAAATAGTGTTGTCCCATAAATTGCAATGCAATAGGCAACCCTAGCGGACCGTTAGGCGCACGCGCACGGAATATTAAGGTATGCGCGAAAATCATAAAGTTGTAGGCCAGATGCATAAATAACTAAAGTGACTTTTAGTTGGTGGTATAAATTCATAGGAGAATTAACCGATAAAGTGTTAATGTCATAACATTTGATGGCTTTAGGCGTTACTTGCGCAGGTTCATTGTTAATATACTACAATTTTCATCTGCGCTAGCAAAATTATAATGGCGAGATACTGCTTAAGTAAGTAGCTGAAAAACGAAAATGCTGTAGTTCAGTCATAGAATTTTTCTGAAACAGTAAAATTTGCTAAGCCATTGCGGCTGCACTCTGACTGACTGACTTAAGGTTACGCCCCATTATGATCAACTAGATAAAGCCTGCAGCTTCGCTTCCTTGAAAAAACAGGCTAATTATTAACATAGGGTCACTCGCGTCTTAATAGTCGAGATGTGCTCACCATGTTTCGAACCAATCTGTGGTTCCTTCTCAAGGTGAGCTCGAACGGGAAGCCGATTGTGAAATTGATATGTAAGTGACTCATACCTAATTTAGTAATTCTTGAGAGTTATATTTGTGTCTCACAGTAAAGTTTTAATAGAATGAAGAACAGGCTAATCCCGAATCCTGTGAGAATTTCGTTTTTTTTTTATTGTTCCTCTCAACATCAGTAGATGCGATAGTCAGTCACGCTGCATGTTTAATTAAAGAGTTATCAACGACTACTTATTTGACGTATAAACTCTGAAATATTCAACTTCTCGATGTGAACTGACCTTTACTATTTTATAGATATACTAGCTTTTGGCCGCGGCTTCGCCATCGTGGAATTCGTTTATCGCGCGCTGTTCCGGTACTGTGTATTTATCCGGGATAAAAAGTAGCCTATATCACTCTCTGGTCTATAAACTATCTCTATGCCAAAAATCACGACGATCCGTCGCTCCGTTTCGACGTGAAAGACGGAAAATCTTTCGCATTTATAATATTAGTATAGATGTAGATGAAAGCACTTATTCAACAAGTAGTGAAACTATTTAACACCAATTATGACTATAACCAATATTAGGCTTCATCATTATTACATTACGAATGTTAAATAGTTTAATATGTATTTAAGTATGTATTTATCTATATATGTATATTCTACGTGCAACATGTTCGAAATTTAAACGGATTGCTCAACGTTTTAGAAGGTGAGTGCGAATATGCGCGCGCGCCTACAGAAAGCACAAGTTACGTGTTAAAGGATTTCTAAATTTCTGTAAATATGTTAAAAATGTTTGAGGTCATTTAAGCCTAATAAGTTTCGCAATGTTACATTCGTGGGCTCGAAAATGCCTTCACAAGTTCATTACCACAAGCCCGGTTTAAATCTGGGGTCTACTACGAAATTCGAAGGTCGTCGTGTCGTCCCTCTCACTCTCGTATTAAATAATATAAGCGTCAGCGGGACGGCAAGATGCGAAGTTCGAATTTTGCACTTCGTATCGTAGCATAAGGCCTGTAAGAAGTTGTGTTAATATTAAAGATCGTTTAAGTTACCTATCTGTCGTGGGTTCAAATGCTCGCAAGGCAAGTGCGGTTTAATCTGAAGTTACACGATGAAGGAAAACATCGTGAGGTCCCTACCTCGGCAATAATGTAAGTTTCGCACTTGGGCAAGCCTCTTGTTCTGAGAGGAGGCCTGCAGTGGGACCTGAGATGATGATGATGAAAGCCATCGTTGTATGTAGTGGACAATCGAGCGCCGCATTGTAATGCAACTTACACGATTTTTCTAGCAAGTATGAACTGGGCTAAGCAATCGTACAGTCACCAGAACCAATATCTGACACAACAAGCGTGCAAAAATATCTGATACTACTCTATTTCTAGGGCCGGAAGGACGTGTCAAGTATTTTTGCACGCTCCGCTGTGGCAGATATTTATGCTGGTGACTGTACCCGGTTACAATTTAACTCATCAACTTCCAGCCCATTATTATCTTTGCATCTACAAAACAGATTCTTTACTTTCTACGGGATAGTTTTGCAAACAAAAATACTAATTTTATGACCTAATTACGTACTAAATACAAGCGTAAAAAATGTAATACCAACATATCTCGTGTAAAAAACATGTGTAAGGTTTTTATCATGCCTGTGCCTGCGTGGTTGCCCCATGTTGATTGTTATCTGTTAAATTGGGCCGGTACAGAATTTCAGGCGAGACAAGACTGTAAGCTACCAGCAGCGCGGCGTGCAAAATATAGGTGGGCTCATCTTCCTCAAAAATTCGTCAACTGGCTTATGTCAACGAAACTTTTGATTCATATTGACCTTTTACACAAGTTGACATGCTCGATTGGTCATATTTTGAGTCTACGTAAATATAAACATTTCTACTAGCTGTTGCCCGCGACTCCGTTCGCATAGAAGTATGAAAAATAGTTTACGTCCTATTCTCAGACCTACCGAATATACACAAAAAATTTCATAAAAATCCGTCAAGCCGTTTCGGAGGAGTTTGGTTACAAACACTGTGACACGAGAATTTTATATATTAGAAGATTTGGAAGATTACACATTGTACATGTCTCAAAAGCAACAAAAATACAAATGGTAATTTTGGTTAGTTTACTTACATGTAAATGTGAAGCAGCAGAGCTTGCACTGTTGTGTTGGCGTGGAGAGTAAAACAGCCGGTGAAATTACTGGCACTTGAGGTATCCCATCTTAGGCCGCTAGGTTGGCAACGCATCTGCAATACCCCTGGTTTTGCAGATGTTTATGGGCGGTGGTGATCTCTTACTCAGGAGACCCACTTGCTCGTTTGCCATCCAGTCGATTAAAAAAAATTCAACCCCCAAAGAGGATTATTTCGTGATTTCTATGCTTTTCTTTATGACACCTAAATGACACGAACGTTTTTCTTTCTTTAGTTACCCGATACGCAGTGAACAAAGAGAACGCTTGCCGGGCTGCCGATCGCTCTCAGTCGTGGACGGACCGTAACGTTGAAAAGTGGGGCTGATGTTAAGGAATGTATATTTTGATAATATCTGGCTATTTCTTATGTAATTTATGAGACCGTCACCAGGAAATGCTGAACAAAGTTTCAAGGTTTAAATTTTTTTTAAGACAACTTTACTGACCAGACCAATCCTATGTAGGTAGGGTATAAAATAATAAAGAAAGAAAGAAAGAAAAACATTAATTCGTGACATTTTACAAAACAAAGAAAAAGAAAAAAGGAAATCAAGACAAATTTTGACACTAAATGGTCCCAACTCAGCATGATGTCAACCATGCGGCCGACGCCCATCCTCTGTCCTTCCCGAGATCGTAAACTATCTCCACACCAAATTTCGTTTAAATAGGTTCAGCGGTTTAAGCGTGAAGAAGTAGGTAACAGACAGACAGAGTTGCTTTTACATTTATAATATAATATAATAAACAAA
This sequence comes from Choristoneura fumiferana, assembly GCF_025370935.1. Lineage (NCBI taxonomy): Eukaryota > Metazoa > Arthropoda > Insecta > Lepidoptera > Tortricidae > Choristoneura > Choristoneura fumiferana. The sequence goes on along the minus strand of NC_133476.1, from coordinate 1,970,534 downwards.
GGAACATCTATTTCTACAACCAAGAATACCTCAACTTTAGTTAGCTATCTCACTAACTCCTTTGTTCCACAGTAGAATGTTAAAATTACTCACAACCATGCGTCGTGATCGTGAAGATTAAACGATAATTATCATTCCGCTGCCTGATGCACTTACCTGCAAAAAAGAAACATTTATCAGCAATGTTTAGAGCATTCTTAAGATAAATTGCTTATCTTCTTAAAGACTAAGAAACAAATCTCGCTTAAATAACGTGTCTTTTGTTTATTCTTAAAAGGAATAATTAGTCGAACACAGATATCAATGCAGTTTAGTGTTAACACCTGCATACGGTACCTTTTTTTACATTAAAACCGACAAATGAGCATGCTGTTCCCCAGATCGTAAGTCATCACCGCTGTCCATGGACACCCACAGCACCATTAGGGCAGCTGTTGTATAGCCGGCCTCGCAAGAATTGGTACAATGCGTTTGAATTTGTTTAAAGTATCAAGTGAAATGTTTCCACAGGAAAAACTGTTTCTTTTTTCGTTTATTACAGAAACTGCGTTTCATTTCATCGGCACTTCATCAATCCAAACCCATATTACAAATTCGAATGTAAGTTTTTTTTGGTTTCACGCTTGTGGTAATAAGTAGTCTTAATGTATTGCTCCCACGGGATAGCGATAAACGAATTCTTCGAGACGAACTCGCGGGCAACAGCTAGTATAGCCTAAAAATTTAAATGTTTATGAAATTATGAACCATATACTATGAAGCTACATTTATCAATCAAATTCTATTCGTTTTTTTTTTGTTACACAAAGAAAGTATGGTTAAATAACCTCAAGTTGTTAACGACACGCCCCTGCGGAAATTATCTAACCCTGCCACTGCGCAGGAATAAAAAGAGACTCACCGCAAAATGCAATTGTTGTTCCTCATTTTCCTGTTACTTTGTCATTTCCGTGATCTTACAGCATTATATTTTCTGCAAACAGCCCACCAACGATCCAAGCTACTTTTTTTAAAATCAGTATTAGATACTAGCTGTGCCCCGCGGATTCACCCGGCATTTAAATTACATGGAAATCTTTAATCTTCATCAATAATAAGGTATTATATGAAATCCAACTAGTAGTTTCAAATATAACGTAAAAACCGTCTTACTTGTTGAAAAGTTGGTATTTTTAAAACAACCGCTTCTTTTGGCTTCACTTAGGGTCACAAGTGAAAAACTAAGTAGTTACTTTTTTATATAGTCATTCAATTAAACCGCCCCGCGTCATACCAGGCATTAAGGCCGGGACAACCTTTGCACCAGAACATTTTAAATTATAATTTACTAGCTTTTGCCCGCGGCTTCGCTCGCGTGGAATTCGGTTATCACGCGCTGTTCCCTCGGGAACTGTGCATTTTTCCAGAATAAAAAGTAGCCTATGACACTCTCTGGCCCACAAACTATCTCTATGCCAAAAATAACGACGATCCGTCGCTCCGTTTCGACGTGAAAGATGGACAAACATACAAAACACTTTCGCATTTATAATATTAGTATATGGATTTTGAGATCATTATTATATTTTATTCAGCTGCTAGACACAATGGCTTATGCCACAGATAAAGGCCTGAGAATACATAAAGCAATTACATGCATTCTGTATAATACCAGTTTACAAGTAGGTATGTCAGTCGTTTCAGCATCCCGCCAAGGATGTGCGCGCGTTGTTATAAAATTCAAATTTTCTCCATTATCAGAGCCGTCACGTCTTTATCGCAGGGTTGTCGGCGCGCATCGCGACATGCGCGGGCGCACTAATTGAGTTCACGGTTGACAGGGGTTGGCAACTTTCAAAGTTGATTCAGAGAAATTAGAAATTATATAATAATACGGTTCAAACTCACAATTCGATTATAAACCAGGAAGCAGTTCAACTAGTTTCGATATTTTTGGAAGGTCTTTTTCCGTTTATTTTTGTATTTTTTTAAATATGTCGGACGAGAGCTGAAGTAGGTAATATTCGGAGATTTCAGGAAGTTGCCATTAAAATGAAAAAAAAATTGTGGTTTGACCTATCGCCTTTCAAGCAGAAGATCGTGGATACAAACCCAAACAACTCTCGAGTTTTTCTAAATTTACTAAGAGCTTTATGATGAAAGAAAAAATCGTGAGAAACCTGCAAATAATTGAGAGTGTGAATTTCTCAATCCGCAATGGACCCGCGTGGGTACTACGGCAAGAGTCTCATTCTAAGAGGCTTGGGCCCAACAGTGGGATGTATATAGGCTGGGGTGAAGATGGCAACCCTGGACACTCCAGGGTCATGCGCATAACGGTGTCGCGTGCGCATGTTTACTGTACAATCTAGGTTTTAGGTATGATTTAGCGATTTATAGTACGCTGTATCCTTTTAGTGCCGGTCGTAAGGAAAAGGGAACATTTAAATTGAGGAAATTACTGTAAATTATGGTTAAGTGTAAAGATTATGCTCGCAAGACCTTTACATTAAAGTAGACATGTTTTAACAAGTAAGTATTATAATTAATATAATACTAGCTGCCCGCTACTGCGTCTGCGACGGATTTGTATGCAGTTTTCTGAGATAAAAAATGACCAATGTTTCATTCAGGTTATAAAAATGTGTGCCAAATTTTATCCAAATCTGTCGAGCCGTTATTGCTTAATTGAATAATAAACAATCTAACAATAAGATGTCTTATTTTTTTTCTATTGGTCTGTTATCATACAAAATTACCACACACTGCGTACAGGCTCTGCTAACGAAACCCTCGATGCTCGAATCCGACTCGGACTTGGTCGGTTTTTTTACGTTTAGGTTAGGTTTATTTCGTTTAAACGTCCACTGTCCATGCTAATATTATAAATGCGAGTGTGTGTTTGTATGTTTGTCCGTCTTTCACGTCGAAACAGAGCGACGCATCGACGTGATTTTTGGCATAGAGATAGTTTATGGGCCAGAGAGTGACATAAGCTACTTTTATCCCAGAAAAGTGCACAGTTCCCGAGGGAATAGCGCGCGATAACCGAATTCCACGGCGAAGCCGCGGGCAAAAGCTAGTTGTATATAAGCCTTCTCTAAAGACTTCCAGTTGTTTTAGGTGGGAGCGGCCAGCATCCACCGCGCACCTGCGGATTCAACTAGTGCACCCGTCTGGTCTCATCTCATCATCGTAGCACAGCGTTGGTGGACGTACTGCGCTGCGCTTCAGGATCAGTTTCATCAGCTGATTCATAAAGAAAATGGACCAGTTATTTTCACTGGTCACTTTCAACCTCGGAAAATTTGACTCAAAAAGTATTTGCACTGGTAACTTCGATAACATAAACTAGGTTCTCTATTGGATGGCATAAAATTATTTGTAATATTATTGTTACGCATAATTGCTTTTAGCCGAATTAGCGATGTGCATACTCATCATTACGCATAAAATTAAAAAGCATAAATACAGAAAGCATCATCATAATAATAAATTTGCATTATTACAAAGTGCGTAACTACAATCACTTTAGTTTAGTTACTTTACTTTAGTTTTGTGTTAATACATATTTAGGAACTAAGGCGAGGTCGACGGATCGCGGACCTCCTATTTCTGCGTTGCTTGGGCGCTTCGCGCCTGGATATTATGCCAACCTGACCTAACCTAATGTTCCTAACGTGATCTAACCTAACCTAATATTTTTACGTTCAATTTTAACAAATAATCAATAAACTAAAATAATTTCCTTGCTCACCCGCGGCCTTCGCGAAATTATTTTAGTTCATTGATATGGACCTCCGCAAAGTAACGCCTGATTCAATAAATAATCAATAGCCCAAACAATAATATGCATAATGTGTATTAGTCTAATACAAATTAGTCCAACTGAAATTATTCTAATAGCTTAATATGCCAAAAAAGTAGTAGGCCAAAGTATTACTATGCGACAGTACTATTATGCCAAATCAATTATGCGAAACAATAATAGTCTAAAAAATATTCATGCGATTGAAGGGGATCCCGATTAACTATGGTTCCTCACTGAATGATAACAACTATCTTTATCGCTTAATGATGTTCGAAACCTTCCTGCCTGACTTATCATGACTCGATTTCACCATTGCACGACACTTCAAGTGAAGTAAAAAAAAAAAGGTAAAAGCTGATACCCCTTAAAAGCTCGCAGGCCGCTCGATAGAATAAGTTGGTAGGAGTTCGTAATTCCTCGGAGTCGAAAAGATTTGAAAAAAGTCGATAAGGAATTTGGATCCGCTCGAGGATCTGACTGACATCTCTACTACAAATCAAGGCACAGATGTGCAAGTTGCGTTAAGTTTCCAAAAAGATGGAAAAGTTCTCGGAAACTTCCGGAAATATTCACAAGACATTAAGAGAATTTAAATTTAAGAAACGGAACGATTCAATCTCCATACAAAATTATGAGAAGTTTCTCCATAGAAAATGATTAGAAAAATTACGCAATTTGAGAAAGTTTCCTTTGGCACGTCACCAAATCAAGGTAATCAAATGCCCTTTCTGATTTCATGAAAAGCGTGTTAAAAAATTAACAATGCCGCGATCCCAGCTCACTGCAATACAACTCCTCTAACGTTATCTCGTAACATATTACGTAAAGTACACACCCGTAACGTAACACAAGGAAGTCTCGACGACACCGGATTTCCCTCGGGGACAAAAAACTATTGACAACGTTCGATTTGAGACGCAATTATGTTGAACTACAAAAACAAATGACGCGCGAGGTCATTTTTGAGAAGGAATACACCGTCCCGGCCCTATTCCTATTACCTATAATAATATTATAAAGAGGAAAGATTTGTATTTATTTACCTATTTATTTATTGTGAGAGGGAGGAAAACGAGCAAGCGGGTCGTCTGATAGGAAATGATCACGACCGCCCATAAGTATAAGTACCAACTACTCAAGGAGTCATTGGTCCGTTGCCGGCCTATTAAGAAAGTATAAGCCCTTTTCTATGGCCCAAGCCCTCTTGTTCTGAGAGGAGGCCTGTGCCCAGCAGTGGGACGTATATAGGCTGGGATGATGAAGCCCTTTTCTTGTAAGCCCGATGTAATAGTATTTTTAGTATTTCAGTATATTTGTATAAATATCCGCTTTGTTTGTATTTTTGTATATATCGTATATGTATCCCCTGTGCTGTTTCCAATACCAGCCGATAAAGCGTTTTTTTGATAGTAAAAACAAACAGATATTACAAAACAAGTGGGCTTACTCCATAGAACAAAATATCTTACAAACCAATTACAACATCAAACAAAAACAAAAGAAGTTTCACCGCCTTTGTGTTAATTAAAAGCGTGAATTAAAAAAAAGTTCTACGTTCCTCGCTTGCACGTCAAATGATTTGTCAATAGTCGGATTCTCACCAACCGCGGGGGCTATAGGCTGCGTTGCCGACAGAGATGTGAGAGAAATGTTTTCATGGACCACTGGAAACGCATCGTTTACCTATCCTCGCTCCACTCAGCTGTTTCCAATTTTATTTTCAGTCTGGTGGAAACACAGCCCAGACTTGCAAGAAAAATCGTGCAAGTTGCAATATGTAGGTTCAGTCACGAGCACTAATATCTGACACAACAAGCGTGCATAAATATCTGATACGACTTTATTTCTAGGGCCGGAAGGACTTGTCAGATATTTTTGCACGCTCCGCTGTAGCAGCTATTAATGCTGGTGATTGCACTTGACGAGACCGTAAAGCGAACGAGTATGAAGTGATCACTTGAGCGCTATGTCGATGTAACTTGCACGATTTATCTTGCAGAACTAAACTAGGCTTAAGATTCGATGGAAAATAATTTCCTAGCGCTGATAATGTTGGGTAATTCATCTAAGTATACAGTCGACTGACAGGATTTAAACCGATTCGTGTACAGTCACCAGCAAAAATATCTGACACAACAAAGCGTGCATAAATATCTGATACTTACATACTATTTCTAGGGTAGGATGTGTCAGATATTTTTCACACTCCTCTGTGGCAGATATTAATGCAGGTGACTGTACTATTACAAACTTTAATAAATCTTCCAGGTTGTAATTTGTATTTTTAATCACTTCTAGTGATCGAATTGAATTTAAATTTTGTACGGATTTGTAAATATGACGACAATACAAGTACAACCAACAAAACGTAGTTAGCAAAAAAGATTGTATCAAACCTATTTTTGGAAACCTCTTTTACATAATTTCAAATTCGCAGGAAAGTCCCTGAGTTACGATTCCACACAATATCTGTATGAAATGAATCCGTGTTTTAAAATCACGAGTTTGTCAGCCTTTACGGTTGGGGCGGACCCGGGTGCGCGCGCGCAGTAATTACAGGCGCGACAGAGACGGATTGGCGCTAATGATCGCCTGTGGACGGATCGCGCATAGCAATCATTTCAACGGGATAGCTGTGATCCTTGAAGGATTCCCATAGGAACTAGCGCAATCGTAAGGTAGAGGAGAGTGAAAGAGTCGTGCTTGACATTTTTAGGGTTCCGTAGTCAACTAGGAACCTTATAGTTTCGCCATGTCTGTCCGTCTGTCTGTCTGTCTGTCCGTGGCTATGCTCAGAGGTCGTTGGTACCACAAAGCTGTAATTTGGCATGAATATACATATCAGTCACGCCGACAAAGTAGTAAAATAAAAAACATTTTATTAGGGTGTTGTGTTGCAAGACAGTTTTGTATTTCGGAAAACTTTGCCCTCCCTTTTTTCCGAACAAAACGGGACTACGCAATACTGTGGCATGCTTAATATTTTATGGCACGGTTTAAAGGTATTATAAATCAAAGTCAAAGTCAAAATAATTCAATTTAGGCTATAACAAGCACTTATGAATGTATCTACCGGTTCGGTTGCTGAGAAGAATCCGGCAAGAAACTCAACGAGGTAACACAACTTTTTTTTAACACAGTAGGTTCGCTATTTGAAGGGATCGCTAATGCGGATCGGAATTATTTCCAAATACTGTCCATGATTTAATCATTAACTTTATAATACGCCTTTGATATTAATGTCTTCGTGACAATAGATCTGAATTTTGTATAAATATGATTTAAATGTATTTTTTTAAGCCCGTAATAACAAACTAACCACTATACTTCAGGCAGGAACATTGTCTATAGTGGCGCCAACTAGTGAGCGCGAAAACGGTAGCCTACATTAAACAAAATACACAGTTTTGTCAAATTTTTGTGGATGATCGGCAGAAAAACAGTGTCGGACGCTAGTATGTTATAATTATTGTGATTAATGCTTTATAACAACATTCTTTATCAATGTAGCGATTATCATTGACGTACATGGCTTCATTACATATATGGCGATATGTACTTCCGTAATGTAGTTCCGATCACTCATTAGTGTTTATTGTAGGCAGTTAATCATGTGGTGACCTTATAGCCCGAGACAAGGATTAATCGAGGGATTGAAGATAAACTTTGTTGTAAAACCGGCAAGTGCGAGTTGGGCTCGCGCTATATAAAGCGCAAGTAAAACTAAGTTTATTTTACTTAAAGTATATACTGTAATAAACTCGGAATCGCAGTGACACACCGTATGCGCACCGTTTTTATCGCATGCTCTCCACACCGCTGCTTAAAATACGGAATGGCAGTAACGTGCCGTAAACGTTAGGACTTTACCGAACAAAAGTCTTGTCGTTTACGGCCCGTCACTGCGATTCCGCACCGTTTAAGCAGCGGTGTGGAGAGCATGCAATAAAAACGGTGCGTATACGGTGCGTCACTGCGATTCCGTGCCGTCACCGTTTTTTATGCAGCGGTTTGGTCGCATCTTAATCATGTTTAACATGACAATTAACATTAAAAAACAACTTCCGTTTATAATACGCGAATGACAATAAAAAGTGAGAGAACGGTGCTTACTAATGTCACTGTGTAAGCAATGCTTGATTCCGCTACTTAATGGCGTGCGGCGCACGCGCAGCTGTCATTTAACTTCACACTGAATGCTTCTGCGCGGTCCAAGTTTTAGGCGATTATTGAGGATGATGACCACATTGCCGTAATTGTTTGATCAACAGAATTCATTATTTGTTTGTTTGCTTATACTTTTTATTGTACTAAAAAGGAAATACAAAAAGGTTCAAATAAAAGTGCTAAGCACATAGGCGGACTTATCCCTGAAGGGATCTCTGGCAGTCAATCCTTGTCCCTCAAAAGTCCGCAATGTAAAGCAACTTGCATACTGTGATTGCATGCAAGCTCTTGCATCTTCTAAATGATGCTTATATCTCACACTTAAGATTCGCAGATGACGTAGTCTTGATGGCAGAATCATTGGAGGAGATGGAAGAAACGTTGGGCCTCAGCCTCGGGTCGGATAGGTCTCGGTATGAATGTGGGTAACACAAAAATTATAGTCAATGGCCACATTGATCCGACGCCCGTCATCGTTAATGGAAACCTTCTTTGAAGTCTTCTTTCTCCTACGTCGAATTTTCTCGTCATCCGTACCACGACGTCTGTAAACAATAGTTTCCGACTAGTGCGTCCTACCGTCATGTCATGACGTATGGAGCTGAAACGTGGAAACTCACTGTATCATACGGTCAAAAGTCACGATTTTTTTTTGCAAATATCTCGCTTCCTATGTTGATGACATTTGCATTTGTAAATCAAAAACTGTGTATTTACAACTGGGATTCTCAAACTGTTAATTTTCACATCCCGAGGTTTGGTCCTGTTTACCTACCTACGCCCTACCTACGTTCCCACCACAGATGTGCGAAATTTCGGATCGCCGGTCAAGCGATAAATCCGACTTCTCGCCGATGAACAACTTGTACATGTGTGAGTTTTGAGTCATCTGTAAACGAATTATTAGTGTATTTGGGGAAGTCCGTAGTCCGTAGGAAGCCCGCGTTGCTCTAAGGTTCATAACAAACACATCGCAACAATCTGTGGTGGAAACGTAGGTAGGGCGTAGGTAGGTAAACAAGACCAAACCTCGGGATGAGAAAATAAACAGTTTGAGAATCCCATTTGTAAATACACAGTTTTTGATTTACAAGTGCAAATGTCATCAACATAGGAAGCGAGATATTTGCAAAAAAAAATCGTGACTTGACCGTATGATATAGTGAGTTTCTACGTTTCAGCAGCACGTGTCATGGCATGACGGTAGGACGCACTGGTCGGAAATTTTTATTTCAGACGTCGTGATACGGATGACGAGAAAATTCGACAAACTTAGTTATACAAATGCTGCTATTCAGAAACAACTTAAAGAAGGTAGAGTCTAAGGCCAACCCCATTTGGGAATACAGGCGTGATGTTTGAGTGTGAGCATCAAAATACGATGCTACTGCGCAGTGCATTCGCTTATTCGCCGAATTTACGCCATCGCCGTCACGCTCTAGTAAGACGCTGTCTCGTGCAGCCAGCACTTTCATATGAGTCGTTTCCTACTGTTTGTCTATTTAGAATGTACGGTTCTTATTATTGGTCAGTTGGTGATTACTGATTAGTTTATTGTATTTAAGCCGCTGAATCTATTAGTATCTTCGATAGTTATTAGTGATAACATAACATATCTAAGAACCATCGCTAAAAAACCTGCTTTCAAATAAAAACACTGCATTCAAATCGGTCCACCCGTTAAAGAGCTACGGTGCCGCAGACAGACACAGACACACATAGCGGTCAAACTTATAACACCCCCCTTTTTGCGTCCGGGTTTACAAACTAAAACTGTTCGTCATTGCAAAATAACGCACGTGCTATCTTCTAAAGCCATTGCATAATTTTTGTAATGATTTATTATTTATTAACCCATTTTGGATTGTAGTCGTGACTTCTTTTTGTGTCACATTGACGTGTCAGTAATGTGTGTCGTGCACAATACACGTGTTTTTGTTTAAAACTGAATACATTGAACAATACTGAAACACTGCGCTGTATGGCGGGTAATTACCAGTTGAGGTAAATGTTTAGTACTTAGTTTGGTAGGTATGGTCAAAACTTTGGTTACCTACAATGGTTGCTAAGTAATAACCTAACAAACAAAAAGCTGGAAAACTTGGACTTTGTCAATTCAAAGTTCAATATCTCAAAAACGGCTAAACCGATTTTGATTAAACATATCTAAGAACCATCGCTAGAAAACCTGATTTCAAATAAAAAAAACGCATTCAAAACGATCCACCCGTTTAAGAGCTACGGTGCCACAGACACACATAGCGGTCAAACTTATAACCCCTCTCATTTTGCGTCGGAATTAAAAAAACTATCTTATCTATGCCTATTCATGGTCTATCTGTGAGCAAATTTTCATTTAAATTTTCAGCGACAAAGTAAAACTTTTCTTACATGCTTACATTAATGTATTAATGTGTGTGTATGTAATGTACGTGTACTCTTTTTGTTTCAACGCAATTAACTGTATTATACTTGAAAGTTTTAGGTAATAAACATAAACTAAATATAAACAACACGACGTCAAATGGCGTCTTAAATATTGAAATTCTCCCTTTAAACTATCTAAACATTTACATTTTACAGTGCTTTCATTCTCATGGTGCGGGTGACACTTGATGCACCGTTTCGTTTTACTCAAAAAAAGTTGCTGCGGTCCAAATATATGGAAGTATATTTCAGTTGTAGCATGAATATGACTGGCGTAAAATATTTGAACATAAAGAAATATGTTATACGAAATAAATTTAACCAAAGCACAATTAAGTGAAGAAACGTAATATGCATGTAACGTAACACCAGAGACTCGTTTAGACCTAATGGATCTTGAGTTATATCGGTACTTATTAATTGGTAATCGAACATTCTTTTAAACTCCAGTGGCAAATAATATTCCAATCCAACCTAGAATTCCACTAATATTCTCATCAAAATTAGAGTAAAAATCGGATTAATGATGACTTTATTAATGATTAAAATAATTAGTTTTATCGACTCAAGTTTCGACACTTTCACTCTCTAGTCTGTGATATTGACAGCTGTCACCCGCACCATGCTAGAATGAAAGCACTGTAGTATTGAAATACAATTAGTTTGTATGTATTACAATGATAGATAAGTAAATGTTTCAAATCCTTGATGTGCAAAATCTGGCAGCTGAAGTTTGGTTACATTTGACTCAAATTCAAATTCCAAATTTAAATCATTTATTCAGTAAATAGGCCGCAATGGGCACTTTTACACGTCATTTTTTAAACTGCCAGCGCTTTCGGAAAGACCATCATTGCCAAGAAGAATGCGCCGCAAGAAACTTGGCAGAAAGTATTTTTTTCTTAATAATATAATTACAAATAAAATACTTAAAAACTACAGTATACAATTAAAGAAAAAAATACAAAAAATAATCAAATATTAATAATACAGGGATGTATGGGGTCCCTTAGTTACAAAACTAAACATAACTATACCTACGTTCAGTGGAAGTGTAGAATGCTTCCACCGTCATAAATTTTAAAATAATAATAATTTAGTTCTGAAATATACATTTCAGGTCAAGTAACCATTAAGCCTTTGGATTCCAAAGGCAAGCTCACGTCTGGCGCCCCCAAAGTTAGCTCACACGCACTCATGTCATACCCATGACTAATTACCTAAACCAAGTCTAAACCATTCAAGTATCGTAGGATATATATTATTACTAGGCATCCATCCCTCTTATCCACGTAGCTGAATGTGCAGCGTTCTCGCTCTCGAGGGTAGCAATTACTGTCCGATTCAGTTGTCGATGCGCCTGCGCCGACGGCGATCTGCTACTGCGCAGGGTAACGTGGAATTATACTCTTGTTCATTTTTGAGAGCCCGCTGTATTATATAACTAATGGTTAATACAGGGTGCTTGGAGATTGGATATGGATTTTTGAACACGGGAGATAGAAGTGTTCAAATACGTTGTTATTCTCGTCCTAACTCTCTATGTGTGTGTGAATGTTTGTTTGTTTGTTGCTTCTAGTGCGTAAACCAATCTTGATGAAATTTGTAGATCATTTTGGTTACGCAATCCGAAGAGTGATAGAAACGTGCGTTAGGTCTTCGGATCAGGTCCCTTTTTCCCACCGGGCATTCTGGACTCAAGATCAGCGCTCCACGAACGCAAAGCAAGCAATTCAATGATTTGTGTGAAGTTCCCAATCCGCACTAGGCCCGCATGGGAATTACGGCCCAAGCCCTCTCATTTTGAGAGGAGGCTTGTGCGACTTATATAGGTTGGAATGATGATGATGGTGACGTGAAATCGCGGGGAAAATCTAGTGTCTAACTCTTATAAATATAACTGCAGTCCAACAGCCCACAAGGAAACAGTGCTGATGCGAAAGGTGATAATCCGCTATATTATTTCATAGTTATCGGGTAACGAGATAGGGCGCGCGAGTGCAATCAAGCCGATACCGGCCAATCAGAGAGCGGTGATCTATCGGCGCAACTATTACACCGCCAACGATTATGAACTAGCTTTCGTCCGCGGCTTCGCTCGCCGAAACCTTTTATACGAGCACGAATGACGTTAAACTGACACTGCACCTGCTGTGTACGTCACACCGTTTAAGTAATAATTGCGCAATTAACTGTTTTATTTTTTATTCCAATAACCTACGTAACCTGGACAGTCACAACTTTTACTTAAGAATCCATTCTTCAAGCCGTCGACCGTTCCGTTATTCTTCCAACAGTGGACGTCTTAAGGCTGATATGATGGTGATGATTCTTCTAACATAACATCTACAATATTCCTACATGTAAGTTAGGTCTATCAAACTACTACGCTAGTTTAGTATACACCCCACTTTTAAAGTTGGCGATTGGATTAAGATATCTGCATTTTCTAAATCCGTTTGAAGGTCCCAGCTCATTACAGCGACCGGCTCCCGACCAGCACCACCTCGCCTCGAGCGGTTAGTATTCTTCATATGGATTTGTATGGGCATGCGCTCACTACATCAACTCCGTAGCGTCACTGGATCGCCTCCGCCTCACTCGCGGACGGCGAGTGGACCACTCTCCACCCCCCCCCCGCCACCCCCCTACTCGTAAATTCATGGACCGCGCGAGGTCCACTCGTTGTCTGTCAACGCGCCGTCCGCACGTGGACCATCCTGTCGACAACGAGTGGACGCCGAAAGTCAAGGCGGTGCTGCTTAAGTGCCGGGTAGCTCTAATGAGCTGTAACCTTTAGGCTTTCATGATTTTCAATAAACATGCGGTAATTTATTGCTAAAATTACTTCAACGTTTCAACCGATATATCGGAGTATTTTTACTTCACTGTCGCATCTAAGTCCCGGGAGTAAAATACATAAGGGGGAGGCTTTTTTCAACAGTAGCCGTCTTGCAGCTGATTATGATGATGATGATTTAAAATTACGCACTGGTTATGCTAATGCAAGTGACAAATTGCATGATTTATGCGTTCCTTATGCGCCCACGCCGCGAACTGGTTCCATGTTCATAATAATTATAAATAATATCTTGGAGTTAAACAATTGCCTTGCTACTCCGTCATCATCATCATAAGTCGTAGGACGTCCACTGTTGGACATAGGCGTCTCCCATATACCCCCACTTTCTTTGGTTGGAAGTGACCTGCATCCACCGTGAACCCGCCGCTTTGGTATTGAGGGTAGGCAGCGCTCTGCAGACGCAAACAAACCAGTTGCCTACCCTAGGTTTGACCCACTGCACGCCAATGTAGGTTTATTAATGACAGGCATTTTCCGATCCTTGTCAAAAACGAATCACTCAATATTTTAAGTAAGATATAGATAATAATATATATATAGAAGAACCGAGACGGTTTAGAAATTTTGAAATAAAACGCGACCACTATATTTTGATTGAAATCGGTGATCGCTCATTTACATATAAACTTCATTCTTAATCATATATCGAATAGAAATCTCGTCGACCTATAAGACAAAAGATTTTACGTATCAAAGAGGTATTTAGTCCATTTTAACTTTCAAAAGTAATAATTTACAAACAAAATAGGCAATAAAACCCACGGCCATTATAAATCGATAAAAATCTGTCGAGCGAGAATCGAATGCGCCTACGCGTGTACGCGTCTTAATTATATCGAATTGTTTGTGATGCCCTTAAAAGATGCATAAAACTAGTTAAATGGTTCTATCAACAGTTATTACTTTATGTCCAAAAATTAACAATTTGTAAGAAAGTATACAAGTATATGTATGTTTATGGTATGTACCTATGTTAAACGTTTTATATAGGTACAGGGTGGCAATTTAGATCGTTCAGTAAGAGCAAGTCTGTAACTATACGATATACCTACAAAGATCTGTTCTTGGGAAACATGTCATCGATTTCACTGACAAGAAAAACTGCATTATGGTGATCTTCCACCGGCGAGGCGAGACGAGACGAGGCGAGACGAGAATTGAAATTTGTATGCATTATCGCGCGTCCGCCGCGTGCCGCCGCGGGCGCTGCCATACAAATTTCAATTCTCGTCTCGCCTCGTCTCGTCTCGCCAGTGGAAAACCACCTTAACATAGATTTAAAAACTGGTACTTGGGTCGGGAACCGAATCCGATCGCATTAAAAAAATACTCCCGGGCGAATAAATGAACTAAGTAAGTACATATATGAATCAGAGAAACCACATACATACTAAATGAGCCAGTGAGCTAAGAGAGTGGTAGGTATATATCTCGTGAGCAGAAGATCACTCTGTTCAATCAATGTCATTTCATTCAATTTACACGGCGCACCGTGGTGTGCCACAAACAGCTCATTTTCTTCCTTCAAGGGTGAAGTGAACCTAGACGAGTGTAATTTTTAGAGTTGTGAGTTGCGTCTACGAAGCTTGAGGACCCGGGTTCAATTCCCGGCCGGGACAGATATTTGTATGAATCATACGTATGTTTATGTTTGTTCTATGTAGTACAAGCTTGCTTGTTAATATGATATTTAAACATAAGCCTATGTATTTGTCTATATAAGTATGTTTATCCGTATGCCTATATCTATAGTACAAGCTTTGCTTAGTTTGTCTCCATGTATAGTTAGAGAACACGACACGCTTCGAGTGTAGTAGCCCATCTGGCTCCACCCTACACGTGCAACCGAAAATACGCGACTCGCAACCGAAAATACGTGTGTGTGTGTGTGTGTGTGTGTGTGTGTGTATTTCTTATCTTTCTTAAAACATACAAGACTCACTAGTGTTGCACTGAAGTAATCATAAACAGTACTAACACAATACGGGGTTTACTGCTTCGTGGCGGAGAATGTAATTTCAAGTATCGATACTGGGTGGGAATCGAATAAATCATTCGATCTGACGGGCGGCAAATCGATTCGCAGTGATCGAATACTGATCGCTCGTGTTTTCGCGCGTCGATTTTCTGTTTCCTGTATAATTCGATTTTGTTGATCATGTATGTTTGAATGAACATTATTATTTACCTTTTCAGAGTTCCGTAGGTACCTCAAAACGAAAAAACTGAACCCTTATAGGATCACTTTGTTGTCCGTGTGTCTGTCTGTCAAGACCCTTTTTCTCAGGAACGCGTGGAGGTATCAAGCTGAAATTCATATCAAATACTCAGGTCTACTGTTCTTTGGAGCTGTGAACAAATCAAATTTCTAAGCCAACGCAATCAAAAGATAAAGCCTTTTATGCTGCAAATTTTCGACACTCGCAAGGAAGTCAAAACCTACAGGGTACTTCCCGTGAACTCAGGATCTTGTAACTTGGTGCAACGTCTTATAGCACAGATAAAGGAAAAATTGCGAAAAAGCATAAATTTTTAGTCGCATCATATAATAAAAATATTTGTACCTACGGAACCCTCGGTGCGCGAGTCCGACTCGCACTTGGCCGGTTTTTTTTTAATGGTAAGTCCTTGAGCATGCATTTGGATCGCAATCAACTTACTAATCTTGTAGCCAAGCAGCAGTGACTCTTGCGCATGTGCAAAAAGAAGCGTTAATCCTTTCGTTTAAGGTAAAGTTCCGAGCCAAGCGACACTGACGCCACTCGCGTTATTATCAGAGCTAGTACAAGGTTCTAAATACATGACGGCGTGTACGAACACGGCGATACTTGCACGGCGTCATCGCCGTGTTCGTACACGCCGTCATGTATTATATAGAACCTTGTACATCGCTCTGCAATAATAAAGCGGCGTTAGTGGCGTCAGTGTCGCTTGGCTCGGAACTTTACCTTTAAGAATGCCTAAGTCCGTCGATATGTAATGTCTTAATGAACTAAAAGAATTTCCTTGCTCACCCGCGCATCTTTTAGTTCATTGATATGGACCTCCGCAAAGTAACGCCTGATTCAATAAATAATCTAATATAATGTTTAAAATAAGGGAATCTTTTATTTTTACAAAGAGGTGTACTAAGGTTTGTCCTATATACGACCTGTCAAACAATTTATCGCAATTTATTTAAAAAAAATTGTCAGCTCTGAAAAAGTTTGTTTTCGAGTTATGTCCCTATAGCTTAAATGAATATTATAATTTTAACTGTTAGTTATGTACATATTATTTATTAAGAAAATATTAAGAAAATACAAAAAATCCATACTTAGGACTAAAACTACTATTAAATTAAAATAACTAAAACTAAAACTTTAATTAAAAAAGAGAGGTAAAATTGTATTGATTGTATCTGTATTGCATAACATCAGCATGTACCTTATACATACAATTTATGGCTTTATTAAATAAATAAATAAAATACTACAGGTCAATTACTTAAATTTTTCACCTTAAAGTACTCTATGTATTTATTATCTTTTTCTCCTGCTGTACCGATCTATAACTATATTCTAAATGGTTTGCCGACGTTAAACTGAAGATTTTCTTAGACCTATCTGGAAGGCCGTAGGGTTCGCGTAAATACCGGTATTTTACCGAATTAAAAGTCTTCAAATTTATTACCGAGCCAGTTATCCGGTATTATCCGCTAACGGCCGACGATTTAGAAATATTGCGAGGAACCGCGGTGATGTACGAAGAGATAGAAGTCGCTATATAATTATCTAGATTCTAGATAATTTTCTGGAAAAACAATCTCCCCTTGGGATATGATTTCTTGGACAATTACAAAAAAATACCTAATGAATAATATATGTTGATCAAACTTCAAAACATTGCATTTGCAATAAAACACTTCGACAAGCGTTGAACATAAAAGTTGCACTTTGCTCCCTCTTGTCAGGGAGGAAAAATTACTTTTCTCAAAAATGACCGTAAAAGTTGACATTATTCTTTACATATCAGAAGGTGAAGTGGAAGTGCATAGTTTATGGTCAGCGAAAAATTAAAAAGTTAAAAAGATGGCAGGCGCGCTAGCTCGACAATAATGAATTAGCGCGCCTGCAATCAGTCACTTTTTTTTTTAAGTTAAAAAGGCCATGGAAATGTTGGCACAAGTCGTATACAGCCAAGTCTAATGGCCGGTATCAGATATTTTGTTGGAACTCCGGACTTTTTCTATTGGGTCTGAAATAGCTTGTGGTGTTTTCGGTGGAAAAATACACCTGCAGTTTATTTTTAATGAAAAAAGGCGGGAAAGCATAAAAAAAATATTGGAATAAAATTAAATTTTATAATATATTTTGAGAATTTTTTTATTCTATTTCAGAATTATTCACCATTTTTGAGAAAAGCTTTATATTAGTCTCGGCTGGAATAGCAATTGCTGGCTTCGTATTAGTTAAACGGACTCGCAAGCTCGTCCGTTTAATACTCATACTCAGCCAGCAATTGCCTACTTCCAGGCCACGACAATAATCTACTATTTCTGAATGAGACGTGAAAGTATTTTTTTTAATAATTTACTGAATCAGGCGTTGCCTTGAATTTTTTTTACTCAGGAGACTACCCAATTGTAATCTGTTTCTTCCATTGGAAATTATTCGGTGAGTTTTCGCATGGTGTATGAGTGTACTATACAGGCCTCCTGTGACTGTAATATATTATTTTATTAATAAACTCGCCCAATCTGGCCTATTTAAGATATAGTGTTCTAAGCGCACCGTATGGTCTGATAGAACGGTACTAGCAACGGTCTCACTCCTTACATAAGTGTCAACAAAGTAGCATCATCGGTATTTGAGATACCAATCAGATACCAGATATGAGATATGATGTCTATCAGAGTTTACACTAGCTTTTGCGCGCAGTTTAATCTACTTACGGCTACATAATAAACTTTCCCGTGATAAAAAGTAGAGCCGCCACATAAAGTTGGAATTCAGTTTCGGGATTTTGATACGAATAGATTCGGGATTCCATAAAAACATCATAGTTACACATTATTTCTTAAGGTTCGGAAGGCTGGGTTGAGCGACGCTAGTTCTTGAGTACCTACAGACATTTTAGGGATGGGTTATACTTGCTAAATCGCGTACCAGGGCTTAAAAGTACGCCCACCTTGTGCAGTTGCAGAAACCAGGTATCAAAATACTTTCAAAGTATTTTCTGTCCAACGCAACGAGTCGAATACTTGCTTCCTTCCAAGTTTAAATTAAACCTTGTTGTAATACATTTAAGATTCCAAATATTCCAAACAAGACGTAAAATACATTGCAAGTATTTTATTTCACGCACACTCGTAAGCACAATCTGAACCTTATGTGTATGAGTATAAGATGTAATTTTGCATTTTGGAATTTTGAGGTTTAAGTACTTACTTTGAAGGGACAGTATACTTTAATGGAAAAATACTTCCAAGTCTTGCAAGTATATCGGTTCGGTACCTGATTGGTATATTTGCAAGAAAATACCTGGTATCAAAACCTGGTAACGTACGCACCATCTCTAAGACATTTTGTCAGCAAATATGTATCCGTCAAGAAAGTATTTTTTTTTTATTCGACTAGATGGCAAACGAGCAAGTGGCTCTCCTGATGGTAAGAGATCACCACCGCCCATAAACATCTGCAACACCAGCGGTATTGCAGATGCGTTGCCAACCTAGAGGCCTAAGATGGTATACCTCTAGTGCCAGTAATTTCACCGGCTGTCTTACTCTCCACGCCGAAACACAACAGTGCAAGCACTGCTGCTTCACGGCAGGATTAGCGAGCAAGATGGTGGTAGCAATCCGGGCGGACCTTGCACAAGGTCCTACCACCTGCAAAGTCTTATCCTCTTCGTATCAAATGTTACGATGTGAATCGACTTTTCTCCGGTTTGTCTAAACTCAAACAAACCTGTAAGTTTGACATTTCCTCCTGGTTTTGTAACTTACCTGTAACCAAAAGAAAAACAAGTTAGCATTGACACCACAACCACTTTATGCGTAAGCGCAATAATTTAGTCATAAATAACCTAACCTAAGGAACAAAAAGTAGAAAAACCCCCGACAGCTGAACCGATTTTGACAAAACATGTCTAAGAACCGTCGCTAGAAAACCTGCTTTCAAATAAGAAAACACATTCTAATCAGTTCACCCGTTAAGAGCCAGGGTGCCACAGACAGATACACACAGACACGCATGCGGTCAAACTTATAACACCCCGAGACCGTTGAGACCGTTTCGCGATTTCGCAAATACTGTCATTAATATTTACTTTATACTTGTTTTATTTTGTGTACTTATGTAATTTGCGAAATGGGAATAAACGTTTCTATTTGACGACCGGATGGCTAAGTGGTTAGAGAACCTGACTATGAAGCTTGAGGTCCTGGGTTCGAATCCCGGCCGGGGCAGATATTTGTGTGAATAACACGAATGTTTGTTCTCGGGTCTTGGATGTTTAATATGTATTTAAGTATGTATTTATCTATATAAGTATGTTTATCCGTTGCCTAGTATCCATAGTACAAGCTTTGCTTAGTTTGGGACTAGGTCAATTGGTGTCAAGTGTCCCATGATATTTATTTATTTATTTCTATTTCTATTTTCTATTTACCCCAACAATGGCAAAAAAGGTACAACCAGTTACAATGAATTTAGAATACGCTAATCACACAACTAGTTGTACGTTATATGAGCCTTTGTAACATTCTATAGACACAGGAAAACAGTAATGTTGTGAGACATTCGACCCCAATATAAAACAGCAATAAAAGTGTTAACTATGACCACAGTTTACGGCTTAAGTCGTTTGACCTCAAAGTTTTGTCGCCTCACCCTGGCTCTGTTTACTCACTTCAACAGGTCTAGCCCACCTTCCTCCCTTTTTTTTAAGTAGCCTGTATAGTGTCCCACCTGGGCCAAGGCCTCCCCTCTTGACCTCCACAACTCCCGTTCTGACGCAATGTCAGGCCAGTCCTTTGCTTACGTGTCCAGATCGTCCCGCTCTCTCCTTCTCGGTCCACCTCGATGTCGCCTTCCTCCCATAATCATTTATGTATTTTAAAAGAAACATTTATAATAAAAACGAAGAAAAAGAAATAGGACTGAGCGATAGCTTTGCTTAGTTTGGGACTGGGTCAATTGGTGCACTTTGTCCCATGAACGTATTTTTTTTTAATTATATCATATTTATTAATTTTTTTGTTGCCTGGATTGCTACCATCATCTTGCTCGCTAATCCTGCCGTGAAGCAGCAGTGCTTGCACTTGTGTTTTGGCGTGGAGAGTAAGACAACCGGTGAAAATACTGGCACTTGAGGTATCCCATCTTAGGCCTCTAGTTTGGCAATGCATCTGCAATACCCCTGGTGTTGCAGATGTTTATGAGCGGTCGTGATCTCTTACCCTCAGGAGATCCACTTGCTCGTTTGCCATCCAGTCAAATAAAAATAAAAAATATCAATATCACGAAATGATCTTAATTTCGTATAATGTCGCCGGACGCTGGTCTCTTCACGCTAAAACGGCTGGACGAATTTAGATGAAATTTGGTATGTACATAGCTGGATTTCTGGGATAACCAATATTCTCACGGGATCGGGACAAAATCTCTTAATCTCAACCGCTGGGTTTAGAGTGATTAAATTTGGCAAGACTGTTTTATTACATACGTTAAAAAAAAATGATTTGATGATTTTTTGGTCACGCGTGCGAAGTCGCAAGTAAACTCTAGTACTATAATATTCTTGACTCATAAATATAAGTACAAATTAATTTATTTCTATATCATTATTCTATACCAATTTCTATCCAAGAATACCAGACAGAACCCCCGGTGTGCAAATGCAAAACTCTTGGTCGATTTTTTAACACGAACACAATGAGTTCCACGTAAACCGTGCCCTAGTCCTAAATTAAAATCTCTTCAGCTTTTACACAGCACCACAAAAGCTTGCGTCTGTCAATTGTACCACAGCGTACAAAAACGTGTACAGTCGGCGGTCCCGTTAAATTTGCTCTATCGGCTAACAGAACCTGTCGCTCGAGTCATTCACAAAAAGCCGCGGCTAAATTTCGGCGCACGCGCACGGCTGGGGTGACCATGCACGCTGTTTTAAATCATGTATTTCAGGGATAGTATTTATTTTATTAACACAAAATATATAAACAAAAAATAACAAATACGTAAGTAGAAAAGCAAAACCTATATCATGCATGTTATTTGGAAGCTGAATTTTTCAAATGGAACCCCTCCCCTGAATATATCATAGAAAATCATTAATATTTTAAAAGTTAAGTTATCTCTGTCCGTTTGTTGCCTCTTCTCTTCACGCTTAAACCGTTGAACCGATTAAGATGAAATTGAATATGCATATAGTTTGAGAACCTTGAAAAGGCATAGGATAGGATAGTTTTTATACGGGTAAATTGCATTGTTCCCGCGGGACAACAATTACATTTATTCATACCCCACCAGTTATAAGCTTATACTAAAATAGCAATAGAACTAAAAAAAATCTTCACCAAAATTACACATCTTAAATTTCAAAATTGAAACTGCCAATTATATTTAGATTAATAAAAAGACGACTTATCCTGAGATCCGTCTGCACCTTGGTCACCCCAGCAGCTTAGCTACTTACAAACCGACCGACTGTTACATTTGGAAATGTTTCATACAAAAAACACTTACATCCAAACACATGCTAGTTAAGATGTCAATCTGCTCAGACGCGAAATAAAATGTACAAAAGAACTAGGATATAAGAATAAGCTAATTCTGACACAGTTAGAGGCAGCGGTTGGTTTAAAACAGCCATAGCAAAGGTAGGTATGTTTGAAACTTGATTTTTCACTCATAACTATTAATACGATTCCCATTCTAGCTAGCCTGAGTCAACGGGGGCAGGCTGAAAACCAGCGCTGGCAGCTTCTAAGCAAGCGCAGCATAAGCTGAGCCTGTTCCTTTTGCCACACAGTGCAAGGGACTGGCAAACACATTCTTTATTAGTTATTTGTTTAACCCGAGTGGTGTCGGGTTAGAATTACACCTCTCCATCTCTTCCGTGGATGTCGTAAGAGGCGACAAAGGATATAAGGTTAAGGTATACCGTAGGTGGCAGGCTAGCAACCTGTCACTATTGTACCGTTTTTGTCAAACTTTAAACCTAAAATTGCTAAAAGTGGCTCCGAAGCGGTAACGTTTCGTGTGCTCTGCCTACCCCATTTGGGAATACAGGCGTGATGTTTGTGTGTGTGTGTGTGTGTTGTTTATTCTGTGTGCCTATCCTGTATTGTTCACGTTGGCAAATAAATCAATATTCTTCTTCTTCTTAATACACCCTGGCTGACGAAAAATCGCTATCAAATACGGGTAGTTTGTGATACGGGTGTACAAGTACAGTCTACTCGTGACGGCCACTGCAATGTGGCCAAAACTTGGAGGTAACTATTCGTTTCGTTAAGCGTAACAAGTCCCGGGTGTTTTATTATTTGTCAGTCATAGGTCATCATCATCATCACCTCAGCCGTAGGACGTCCACTGTTGGACATAGGCCTCCCCCATAGTCAACAGTTTTTTTTTTATATGTTACGTATTGTAGCAAATACTACAGCGTGGTAAAATGGTTGAAACTTAATAGGGCCAACTTAGCGGGCCGCAGATTGAGTATATAGTTAGATTGATTTTTGTAGGTAGGTACACATACTGCGATGCCACATACCTAACTATCGCTTCTCTCACTCTCCGAGTTGCTTGTCGAAAAAATTCACTCCACGCCACTGTACCTATTTATTTATACCCGAAGATGCCAATAGGTCAACAAAAACTTGTATTTTTATTAACAACAACTTTTACTGTTTCCAATCATTAGTTATTCAGTAGCTTTTGACAGCTCACTTACATCCTTTCCCGTTTAATAAACTACAGCTTTTACCCGTGGCTTTGCTTGCGTAAACCTTTAATTCTGGCAACTATACCATAAAAGTTACAAGTGCTATAATTCTACATCGTCTGCGAAAAATTCGTTAGTCGCTATCCCGTGAGAGCAATGCCATTTTCCGGGATAGAAACTACGCTTTGTTCTTCCCAGGGTCTCAAAACAAATTCATAACAAATTTTATTTAAATCGGTTCAGCGGCTTAAACGTGCAAAGGTAACAGACTGACGGACACACAGAGTTACTTTCGCATTTACATATTAGTTTGGATTTGGATAGTAGGATTAAAAAAACGCTTCTATGTAAAAATGAACTTAAAACTATTACATTTAAGACTCGTAATCGATATGTATATGTGAAAAGATTTACTCAAATAACTGCCAAATTTAAACGATAAATCAAGTCAGTGGTTTTGTATAAAAAACTTGTTTTGAATACAGCTTCGATTGAAAGCTCTATCGGCACCTAGTGGCCTATTTTGTGTAAATTGGGGCCAATATATTTGACCGAGTCGGCTTGATACATCGAAGAAGGTAAATAGCAAGTTGAATACACTTGCTGCCAACTTTTTAGGTTTTATAATTAGGGTCTTCTTTTTCTTTTTAGATATGAGTTTTATGTTAAAAATTTAATTTTTAATACAAGCTTTTTTTGCAGACTGTATTTTTTGTTGACTGTAAGTAGCCACATTCTTATCCAAACTACATTTCCGTACCAAATTTCAAGCTGATGCCATAAATAAACCGTTGAGGAGTTCCGTCCTGCAGACGATCCTGCCTAGACCACCAGAATGTCACTGCCAGATTATTGCATTGTCACCAGATTTAGACAAGTATGCCAAATTTCAGGTCAATCCGACCACTGGATGTGGGTCAAATTTAACTTGCAAGGTTTGACCCAAATAAAAAAATAATCAAACAGGGCAAACGGAATGGTCTGTTCACCTGTCAAGACCCTTTTTCTCAGGTACGTATCAAACAGAAATTAATATCAAATACACAGGTCTGCTACCCCTTGAAGCAATGATAAAATCAAGCTTCTAACTCAACGCAATCAAAAAATACAGTCTTTAAAACACGTGTTTTTATACTGATTGCCGTAACCGAAAAAGCTATAGGATACCTACTTCCGATTGTCCCAGAAGCTTGAAATTTGGTATGAAACTAGCTCTTATATCACACACAATCAATAAGAAAAGTCTAAAAATCTTATTTTTTATGTCTCTTTTTCTATATGACCTAAACATTAATCATCAATGATGATTTCTTTGGTCAGAACGCTGGGTGTTTGTGACAGCGGTTTCCCAAAAGCCCCCTATATGTGGAGTCAACGTCGGTCAGACTAAGGAACACCAAGTGTATGTTTGTTGTTAGATGTCCTGATGCTTATAAACATTTGAATAAGTCTGTATTATCAATCGTATGAGTTGGGTATTCATATATTTTTGACCACACAGCTCCGACATTTACAAAGTCGACTGTAATGAAACTGCACTGGATACACATGCCCGCATTTCGTCAAGCAAAAACGTTTAGTTACTGTTTGAGTATATTGCTTCATTTGCATAGTAATAGCTGCAGCTAGGTAAAACAACCTGTTTGTATGTTAAAAGGTTACTTGGCATATGTTAACTGAATTAAATCATGTAAAAAATCAGCGTTATGCTGAGCCGGAATGTTTTTGTAATAGCATCTACAAATTTCTGACCATTTTTTTTCCTTCGTGTATATGTTATTGCTATTATAGATATTTTTTCTTTCTTTCTTTCCCAACGTATTCCATAACTTGCAGGGTTCTACGAGATAGTCTTGAAATAATATATCCTGAATAGTTTACAGTTTTAGGAAAATAAATCGTTTCTCCTTATGAAACAGGGCAATTAAACATTTGGGAAATATATTTTTGACGAAACGCCAGGATCGATGTGATATACGATTACTAAAATGGTTCGGTTACTTCAAAAATAAGCGAAAAGAACTTGAAGAGGCTGTTTGAGTATTTGCGCCCTCATTTTGTTTTTAACGGCTTTGTAATTGGTATTTTTTATAAGTAAAGCGAATTTATTACTTCACGGTTTCCTTGTTGATAACCGGTTACGTGCGAAGCTCTTGACCTAGAGAACAATTTTTATTACATATGTCTTCTGATTTAAAGATACGAGTATATTCTTTAAATCAGAATACTTAAGAACAAAATATGTAACAGTGTTCAGAATGATTCATAAACCTAATGCAGGGAAAATCCTTGTCTGGGATTTTCTGTCACAATCCAACATAGGTATAAATACATATGGAATGAACTCCGCTTGTGACTATAAACAAGTGTTTAGAAGAGAAGCAAGGTAAATTGGTGTAGTTTATTTATATGGTGTAGTTAATTTAAAAAGCCGTGGTGGCCTAGTGGTTTGACCTATCGCCTCTCAAGCAGAGGGTCGTGGGTTCAAACCCCGGCTCGCACCTCTGAGTTTTTCGAAATTCATGTGCGGAGTTACATTTGAAATTTACCACGAGCTTTGCGGTGAAGGAAAACATCGTGAGGAAACCTGCACTAACCTGCGAAGCAATTCAATGGTGCGTGTGAAGTTTCCAATCCGCACTGGGCCCGCGTATTAACTATGGCCCAAGCCCTCTTGTTCTGAGAGGAGGCCTGTGCCCAGCAGTGGGACGTATATAGGCTGGGATGGATGGTATTTATATGGACTACTGGAAAGTAACGGCTGAAGACTACCTTAGTGTAAAAATTAAAAAATGGCCCTAAAAAATTAAAAACGAAACGATATTTCTTGCGCCGCTAAATACAGCTTTAATTCGTCAACGAGTACTCATTCGGCGTATATTCTTCTGACGTGACACGTCTTCTCTTAGTGTGAACTGGCCTTAAAGACCTAATTTTAAGTATCGATTTCATTTCGCACCCCATCTATATATGAAGTTTTAAACTTCTTCGCTATTCGCACACCGCAGACAATGCGCACGTGACAGCGCCCGCCCACCTGCGCGGGCGCACGTGGCCGCTTCCGTTGCAAATGGCGGACATAAAATTAACGTAACAATATACTTTTATGCTGTACTGTAAACGCTCTCTTATTGGCTACTTGTAAAGAGCAGTAAGAACAATACTGAAAAACGGAAAAGTTATGGCCACTTTAAACTTAAGTATATATCTTTGGAGTATGTGGACCGATTTTATTCAAACTTGGTTTTATATCAGCCTAGATATATCAGGTTTTATATACGAAAAGTCTTATTAAAATCAATCCACGTTCAAGCCCTACAAACCAAAACTTAATGTTTAAAAAAAAACAATCTATATAAGGTCCATTCCTGTGCAGATGTCTTTTCTTAGAAGGAAAGGGCTTGGGCCGTAGTTCCCACGCGGGCTCAGTGCAGATTGGGAACTTCACACAAACCATTGAATTGCTTCGCTAGTTTATGCAGTTCTCACGATATTTTCTTTTACCGTAAAGCTCGTGGTGAATTTCGATTGTAATTTCGCACATGAATTTTGAAAAAGTCAGAGATGAGAGCCCGGATTTGAACCCACGATCCTCTTGAGAGGCCGTAGGTCAAACCACTAGGCCACCACGGCTTTAAATTTAATACTAGCCTTTATTTTTCATACAGAACAAGTGCTTCCATATTAGTCAGATATTGGGTCCGATAAATTAAAGTGTAATTGCAACCTTCGCCGACTCCGTTACCGGGCGGAGTGAGGACGGTGACTCCCTTATATCGCGGCAAGGGTAACCCGATAGCCGGAAGCGTTTTTGTCGGGTGCTGTGATCTTGAATCATTGTCGGATATCGATATGAACCGGCGATACAGGTTCGCATGCGATGCGATACTGATACGGCAATTTTGTGAAAAATAAAATACAAGTGAACTATTCAGGTCAAAAGGTTCTCGAATGGCGTCCGCGGACCGGGAGACGAGCTGTCGGTAGGCCTCCAACAAGATGGAGCGACGACCTGGTTAAGATCGCGGGATCGCGGTGGATGCGAAAAGCACAAGACCGGTCTGAGTGGAGAGCCTTGGGGGAGGCCTATGTCCAGCAGTGGACGTCTTTCGGCTGACATGATGATGATGATGATGATGAACTATTCAGAAATACTGGCCGCTTGTGAGTTTTTGTTTGTTTGAAGTAGGTATTTTGTGCATGTTAGTTTTTAGTTGTGAACTGTTTTGTATGGTGCATGGCATGATTCAATAAATGTATTGAGCGCTTCATCGCCATCAAACTGGTAACAGTTTGGCGATACCAAAATTTAGTGTATTAGCATGTGGCGGCAATCAAACGATTAAATAAATAAATAAAAAAAAGTAAAGCCCGCTCGTTCTGAAAGGAGACCCGTGCCTTGCAGTAGGAGGTATATAATTAAAATAAAATATAAATAAATAAATAAGAAAGAACAACCCTAATGTTTCTAAAGTTCTAAAAATTTACCGACACAAATTGCTACAGGCATTAGAGTGTCAGTACAGATAAGCAATGGTGAAACATTTTTATATAGCTGCCTCCTAAACTATGTACTTGTATTCGGCTTTTTTATGTCCCTTCCCTACATTCTACATTCCGTCTAGAATCTAGATGGAGCGGTCGCGGTGGTCGGTTAAGGACTGACAGATAACGCTCTCTTCTCTGCCCGGCGCCACTCTTCTCGAACTGCCTCTTTCCTAGCACACTCAGAGAGGATTATTAACGGCATCCTTCCTTGACTACTTTATTTGACAAATGTTGTTTTGACCTAGTGAAGCAAGTAGCACGTAGTATTTAAAGCCATCATAAATCACATAGTTTAAGATGCAATGAAACAAGAACAAGAAGTAGAGTGTGGTATGCGGAAATCGGCGACGTTTCGTAAGCTCGTTTGCGCCTTGTCTTGACATTTCGGGTTCAGGAACCTTCACAAGAACTATCTTCCTTGTTATTTTACTAGCTTATTCCCGAGGCTTCGCTCACGTGGAAGAGGTCATAATCCTATTCTTATTCCATAAATACTAAGGACTGTTGAAGTGATTTAATAGACTCAGTTGAGTGGGCAGTCAGGTATTTTATCTTTATATAATTTATAAGGAATCACCACATAAATCTGGAATATTGAATGTAATGTTTGGCTAATTTCGAAGAACTCCTTGATTAATTCGTTATTCCCGATTTTCTTATCGAGATGAAAAATAGTTTCTTTTGGACTTGGTTAACCAATGAATGAAAAATTTAGAAATTATTTTAGAATATAATGTATAATATTAAGAAAAATGAATGGACTATGGTCTCGAAGTCCGAAATAAAATATTTGTATTTGATTTGTAAATAGTTAGGTTGGTTAGGTCAAAAGGTCAACTAACGAAATATTTTTATTGGTGTCAAGTGTCCCATGATATTTATTTATTTATTTATCTAGCAGACGGCGCCATGTTTTTTTTATATATAGTATAGACAAAAGAACTGAACCATCAGAGAAATCGTAGCGGCACCAAATAATACCAAACCTATTCCACATTACCTGTCCTACTTCAACATCGTATCTCAAAGCAAGACAGTTATAGTCACAATAAGTCCGCACAGGTCAGCCAGTGAAGTCAACGACCAATAACAAAAACATCGATATAATCGCAAATAGACGGAATCTAAAATTCACACAAGCACGCGTTTAAAAACCTGTCGTCGATGTAAAAAATGACCTACTAAAAGGCACAAATACGGGGAAAATGTGATGGTCGCAGCAGGTAACACCGTTAGATATTGTTAACGCCGAGTTTATGAGATAAGGCGTAGCATGGCCATGTTTAGATAACGTTTTTTAGTTGTTTATTTTGTTAATTGACGATTGCGTTGTTCCTATCCGTCGTCTCTAGCGCAAAAGGAACACAATTATAACCCTCTAATGTTATTTTCACCAATTATTTTGAATCGGCAAAATGGCCGTTGCCATTTTTGGAAGCGCCGTTATTTACAATTAAACTAATCAAATTGATGATGTACCTAGTGCAAAGTAATTTTGATTACCTACTTAAAAATGTAAAATTATGAATATATTTATAAAATGCCTTAAATATATATCTGCCGGATACCACTGGGACCGAAACCACAATGAAGCGCAGCGACGAATGAAATATCTTTAGCTCCATGCCGTTCATGCTTGAACCGACCAACTGATTTAGATGAAAATATTTAGCACGGAGATGGTTTGAGATTCCGGCAAGGGCACATAATAGTTTCTATGCCGGAATAGTTCCCGCGGCATATCAATAAAACGATAACATCACAGACGAAGTCGCAGGCAAAAGCTTCCGATTATACCTCTAACAACACTTAATAAAAAAAAAGAATCCGAGGCAGCTTTTGATGTACACACGAGCAATCCATACAAGATGGAATAAATTTATTATGTAATAGAGATGTGCGAAAAGTAACGATGTTTCCAGGTGTTACGATTGTAAACATGTTCAAAGCCTAGACATGTCCATGTGATGTATCGCCCATTCAGACCATACAAACAAAGTTATAGCTCCGAAGGTCTTCCTGTTGGCTCCCTGGATTCACAGACTATTCAGCCATATTTTATTGCCAGTACTAAAAATTCCTTCAGTACCGCTAGCCATAAATTTCTGAGAAATTTCATATGAGCTTTGTGGATTGTTGACGTCGAAAATAGAGAAGTTGAGAGCGCATCTGAGGCTAGTACAGTTGCATGCATTAATATCTGACACAGCGAAGCGTGCAAAAATATCTGACACGTCCTTCCGACCCTAGAAATAGAGTCGTATCAGATATTTATAGACGTTTTGTTGTGTCAGATATTGGTCCTGCCCTGGTGACTGTGACACGAAAAACACACAAAAAGTAAGGAAATAAAAAAAATGTGTGCTACAAAATAATTTATTAAAATGTGGATATTCATAAATGAATCTTTGTTTTGCTTGGTCACGCCATAACTTGTGAAAGACTTCACCGATTAATACATCCATCTTTTTTTAGTAAAAGGTTCTTAGAAAAAAAAATTGAAGTATCGAGAGGTCTATTTGACGGTACAGTCTTGCTTGCGTTTGGCTTATTTAGTTTCTTAACCAATTACAAACGTAACGTGACACAAAACGTCAAAGTTTGCAAACAGACTTCACGATACTAGCGCCAGCTAGTCTGTCACAGAAATACTCACTCAACTTATTTTTACGCAATAAACTCTTATTTACTTTGTGGCCAACAGATGGCGTTGAATAGCAAAAACCATCATTACTCGATACCAATTCCAAGAACAAGGTATACGCTGAATACGAGTACTATCGATACGTGCTGCACTGCAACTCTACGCACGCAGTGTTGCCAGTATTGCCACCTGCCTGGTTTTGTAACAGCTTTAAAAATAGAACCGATGCTACTATGATAAAATTATTTAGCAGCCTGTAGAGGTGTCCCACTGCTGGGCAAAGGTATCCCCCATGTCCTCCACTCTACCCTTTCTTGGGCGATCTCTGACCAGCTGCGAAGAAAGGCGTCCAGATCGTCCCGCCATCGACGCCTGGGTCTGCCACGCCGCCGAAGTCCATTTTGTGGTATCCAGTCTGTGGCTATTTTAGCCCACCTATTGGGTTCCATACGGCTGACGTGGCCTGCCCAGTCCCATTTCAGCCTGGCAGTCTTGACACCCACATCAGCAATGCGTGTTTTGGAGCGCAATATAGTGTTCCGGATCCGGTCAACCCGTTTCACTCCCAACATACTGCGCTCCATTGCGATAAAAAAGGCAGTTTTTTTTTTTAAATAGTAATTATTACTTATGAATTAAATATGTAACTATGTAATTGAGCCAAGTCTACATCGTCGCTGATTGTTTTTGTTTGGTAAACTGTATAAACTGATGTATTAAATGGAAGACCAGCGCGGGCTGGTATCATTTTGTCACAAATTGTTTATGTAACTTTTTTTACAGGTTTTTTCTTTTTCGAGTAGTGTACCTCAAAAGGAAAAAAACGAAACCCACATAGAACCACTTTGTTGTATGTCTGCATGTCTGCCCGTCTGTCAAGACCCTTTTATCAAGATGAAACTAATGTCAAATACATTAATCTTCGAGTTCGGGGTTCTGAGAGACTCATTCGCAATTCCTTAGTACCCTTAAGCTTAAGACACAATGTGCTATTAAAAACAAGTGGAATTACTTTTAGCGATAAAATATGTTAATCTTTGCCAAAATACAGCTTGCATAACGAAATGCGTTTTTTTCAGAGTCCTAATTACCGTCCTCGTCTGTCAGATTAACATCCGCTTCGGGAAGCCGTATTTAATTCCGCTCTCTCAATGATTAATTAATATTTATGATTCAAACGTGTTTTTTTAACCGCCCGGTGGCGCTCGGCCTCCGTCGCCCACCGCTAAAGAAGCTTTATTTTAAACACAAAGTTATTATTTATAATTCAATCAGCTTCCTGTCAGTGTAGGTTAACGTAAAGTATACAAAACTGTCATACCCACGCGTCAATTCAAGTGATGATTACAATCCTAATTTATGTTACGCTTTTATGCTTAAAATATTCCACTAATTTAGTCAAATTTAGCATAGCATGGATAATGGTTCTCAGACCCTAAGAAGGACAGAAAAAAAAACTATTCATAAAAATCTATTCATGACATTTAATCGTATGCCCAAGCCCATTCTGAGAGGAGGCCATAGGCTGGTAACACTAGCAGTAGAACGTATAAAGGCTGGTATTGATATTACCGGTCGTTATTTTAAAACTATACAATTTATTTTGCGACATTATGCTGAGTAAGGGAAAATGGCCCACACTTAATTTTTTCCTTTTCAGTGTATTTTAGGTACCCTGTGTAAGCATCTCTCTTTTTCTCTCTCTCTCTCTCTCTCTCTCTAATTTGTATGGTCTCCTTCCGCGCACTTACTAATATGTAACACAATTAGGTAGTCCGTTTTGCAAGTTTGTCGGGCAATTCTTCGAAGCCAATTTAAAAAGCAACCCTGTAACGGCCATTACAGGTTACATTTTTTTTTTTATTAACTGGAACCAGAATTTCTCGGTATAATAAGAAGAGAACAGTTGTCGCAGACATCTCGTTCAAATGGCATGACCCGGCATTCCTGTTCCGATGGCGATAGGCTAAGAGCTTGTGGACATATTGAAGCGGATTTGTAACTAACAGTCAAGCTCAAAACAAGATTCACCCCTCGGTAAACAATAATATTAGGACAGTTTTGAAACATGACAAAGCAGGGACGAAGCACTAGTGTCATGCTACTTTTAAGCTTTATTGTACGAGCTGCGTGGCATGAAATTGGCGATATTTAAAATATGGTGTTTTACACATGAATGTAAAAATAACTGTTTAGCGACGCAAGATAGCTTTTTGGGCCATAGTTTCCACGCTGACCCAGTGCGGATTGAGAATTTCACACACACTGTTAAATTTCTTCAAAAGTGTGCACAGGTAATGTGATAATAGTATTTAATTAAATACATTTACCCATTGAGTAAATTTATCTGACGGATAAATGTGATGCCATCAATTTTTTTTGGTTAGAATAGACGGCGACGGCATCACATTTATCCGTCAATTCAAATTAATCGATGGGTGGTGAAACAGCTCTTTAATGAAACAATTGGAATTCTTCCCTGTCCAAACTATGTATACCTAATACTTATAATTTATTCTTAACTAAACATTTTATCTAAGACTTCTCAAACGACTATCTCATAAAACTCTTGGACTACAGTCAACCATCTTTGCCAGTATTGCCAGATGCAAAAACAAAAGGCGGTAGATTAGAAATTATTATGACAGCCAATTCGGCGTGGTCCGCACAATTAAACGGTGCCATTATCGGATGATCGTCCCAGTTTACCAAGATCATCGATACAGACCCGTACCGACTATCGATACAGTTTACAAACATTTCGACATCGAGTCTTGATAACAATCGACGCGCGGTTTCGCATTTTTGTGACATTTCTGAGTGAGCTGTGGCATTTTGTAAGGTGTGGCTTGAATTCATGTTTGATTATACTTAATCATTTGCTGTATAAAATCTTTGATTTAATACACATATGTAGGTTAAAAATTATTTAGCTGGTAATT
The DNA here is from genome assembly GCF_025370935.1 of Choristoneura fumiferana. Lineage (NCBI taxonomy): Eukaryota > Metazoa > Arthropoda > Insecta > Lepidoptera > Tortricidae > Choristoneura > Choristoneura fumiferana. The sequence continues at coordinate 1,937,220 of NC_133476.1, read as the reverse complement.
TAATAATAAAAAAACATACAGTCGAACATAGAATCCCCTTATTTTGGCGCGGTTTTATTATGCACTGCTTGCTTGCAAATTTCTGTAGGTTAAATTTTCAAGCAAGCAGTTCAAGTAGGTAATTATGATTAATTGTTGAAAAATAACGTGATAGCCCATAATTAGACATATGACCTCTCAAATGAGAAAGATCATGGGATCGATCCCGGGCCCATTTTGAGTTTTTCTATCTTTTAAAAATAAAACATCTTGATTGTTGCAAAGCCCAACGTGTATGAAATTCTTAATCCGTGTCATGCCCGCATGTAAACTTAGGCCATCATCTCATAAGCCTACCCAGCAGTGGAACTTGTAGAGGCTGGAGATGAATGTTACATCGATGATATGTTATCTTTAACTGTATAGTCCAACTGGAGTCAGCAAATCAGCATGCAGATCTGATAAGCAAAAGTTACCTATTCTGTTAAGCAATGCATTTCGTAACGGTACACTTTGACGAGCATCATGGAGTCAAGGTCTTTGATGACAATCTATAGGGTTAAGAAAACGGTGGTTGCTAAAACCGTGGGAATCATCGGTTTTGAGTAATGTTTGGGCGTTCAACCTTCGTTAAATAACGCCTCAATCTTACCGTAATGATTGGTTGTGTACAGATTGGCCTACACTTTATAAAGGACTAGCTTCGCCCGCGTAGAATTCGGTTTTATCGCGCGCTGTTTCCTCGGGAACTGTGCATTTTCCGGGATAAAAAGTAGCCTATCTCTATCCCAAAAATCACGTCGATCCGTCGCTCCATTTCGACGTGTAAGACGGACAAACATACAAACACACACACTCGCATTTATAATATTGTATGGATAGGTATGGATTACCCATTGAAATACTTGAGTATTTGATAGTAAACAGGAGAGAGAGAGAGAGAGAGAGAGAGAGAGAGAACATTTATTAGTGTCATTACGAAGTATTAAAGGCAAGACAGAAACAGAAACACATTGTTGCGAAATTATCTCAACTGTCTGTCCGTAGGGTTAGACGAAATATTTTTTTTGCCTGTAAATTTCTAAGGATCACACTGCTCCATAGGGGCTGAATTACCTAAGTAGTTTAAGGTATTTAGTAGTAATCTGGATGATAGCGCGGTCAAACGCCCGTCGCATATTGGTTCCCTGGCAGCACCAAGCGAAATAGGCGCAATAAGTCGTCAAGTTGCGGATAACACCGTTTTAGAAACAATAGAAGACTATAGTCAAAATACGCACAGGACTTATCACGCTAACACACACGAGTAATATTTACCTCGACGTTTCGGCAACATCACAGCGGCCGTGGTCACGGGTAGACTGAAGTGTGGGGTGTCTGCCTAGCAGCGCGAGTCCTTCGAACTACCCGCACTTGATCACAAATAGTACCGGCACTCGTATCACGAACTACCCGCACTTGGTCATTTTAATTTGTCACCCCATCACACAACACTAACAACGTCCGATCGTCCCTCAAAACATTCATCCCGACGCCGACACTTTATAACAGGACTCTACGAAGATGAAAGCTTATAACCAATATAATATAAGCTTCTTATCATCATCATCATCATCATGTCAGCCGAAAGACGTCCACTGCTGGACATAGGCCTCCCCCAAGGCTCTCCACTCAGACCGGTCTTGTGCTTTTCGCATCCACCGCGATCCCGCGATCTTAACCACGACCGGAGGATGGGCAGCAGCGTCCTCCGTGAACTATCGGGTATAACTGCGGCCGCCAACCCGCCTGCCAAGCGTAGCGACTAAGGCATTTTCCTCCCAAGGTAAGCTTCTTATAATAGAAGACTAATCATACCGAACCGATACCGAATGAGTCCGAATGTTTAGGGTGATGCTCGTTTTTTCCATGCAATTTCTGGCTTACGCGGCAGTGTGATATATTACACAGATTACTTATGCACACATGTCTAAAAAACAGCCCGCTAATACCTAGGTAGTGCCACGAGTGCTAGGTAGTGAGTACAAATAAACTGATTGCACAAAAATTAAATGCAATGAATGAGTAAATGTCAAAATCCTGCTGTCTTTACACGACATGTTGTAGCTGTGTGTGCTTCAACTCTCGTAGCACTACCTGTACCTATATCTATCTGGTAACACACGCAATGAACTGAGAAAACCCTTACCGTGCCACTGTGGCTGTAACTCCTCCCGCCTTAATGGTCTAAGTTACAAACAAAATGGTCGTCAACCGTCATTCCGCATGCACCTCGTCCGATCCTCGAGTAATGTTATTCACCATAAAAGGATGACGGGGCCCATTTGTTTGTTGGACCTTTTTCGTAGGCAATTACTTAGGTTAACGGTGCGGCCCTTTGGGAACCGTTCAGGCTGGGCAACATGTCAATGTCCTACAGCAGTGGTGGGTAAACTTTCTTCATTTGGCAGTCTCCCCACCTTAGGATATTTTACCCTAAATTTAAGGTTAGTTTTACGCGTTTAGGGATTTTTTGCGGTAGAAAGTTATTTAGGGTAAAAGTTTTCATTCATCAAAAAAAATACTGCAGATGACATAGAAGCCAAGACTATTATGGATGCATTCCAAGAATGTTTCGAAACGGTGTAGTAGTTCAGTTACTAGTTTATTAATAAATCGCATTCAATTTTTTTAGGGTAAATAAAAGTGCCTAATTTAACGTAAGCGCGTAGCTGTCATTTGGGGCCAGAAAGATTCAGATAATTTAGAGGAGGGCCAGAATTATCTAGGTATACCAAAAATGCATTTTTTGTCACCTCACACGTCCCGTGAGCCGCAACACATAAACTACGCGGCTCGTCTAGCTGGCTCCTTTACATATGCATCTATTTTATTTTATACTCAAGGACGATCCAAGTAATATTATCGCGGGCCATAATATTTCAAAGGAACGTCGGCGGGGCGAATTAAGTCCCTTTGCTGGTCGGAGCTGGCCCGCGGGCCGTACTTTGCCCATCAATGTCCTACAGCGAAGCTGCAAGGCCAGTGGCCTGGGGTAACAACTCGATTCCCAGGGTTGCGTAAGTTCGGTATAATGACAAATGTGGATGTGGCTGTGTACACTACAAGTTGTTGCATCGAAAGACGCGACAACTTACGTTGCTCTCACTTTCCGGATTACCTAAGGATAATGTTCATATCACGACACAGGTTACACGCTACAGGAGGAGACCTATTAGAATGATCTCATAGGCTGTAGCTTCCACTCGAGTCAAAAGTAGGTACCTATAGAAAATGAATATTTGTTTCCACAGTTGCCGATTACTTTCCTCGCAATCGAAATAAAAAGCAAAGCGTAAACTTAGTTCATGAAATTAGTTTTATACACTTGCTCGTTTTTGCCATCTAGTCGAATAAAAAAAAATGTACAATCTACTATATTATACTGAGCATCTTAATTTTTATTCCCACAATCTTTCCGATAAACATCTCGAATCGAACGTTTATTCGTTCTCGTTAGACGCAGGAGAGGCTAAACAAAAAGCTCGTCCAGTGAAGTTATTTTTGGTAGTGTATTTGAATAATAAACTGGGGACCATCGACGCAGTGATAATATTGTGGTTCGTGCTAAACGCGTCGCCGCAAACACTCAGGGTGCGCGAGCGCAGGTTTTGTTTACGCTTAAAAATACAAGCTTTTCTCGAGTACCTATTGACAATTTTTTGTTTTTAATTTCTTATTCATTTTTGTTGATGAAAAACAATGTAGATATTTCTTGTAATTTATTAAAATCAAAAGAATGTGTGTATCATTCAGTCTTTTAATTAAGGCTGTAAAGGAATAATTTGTTTAAGAATGAAGAAGACACTTTACATCATCATCATCATCAGCCTATGTTCGTCCACTGCTGGACATAGGCCTCTCCCATGGCACGCCACTGAGCACGATCCTCGGCCACTCATCTAGCTCTTGCCAGCCGCCCTGCGAAGATCATCGCTCCACCGAGTCTGAGGACGTCCTACGCTACGTTTGCCGATCCGTGGTCTCCACTCAAGAACTCGTCTACCCCAACGGTTATCGGTTCTTCGGGTTATATGGCCGGCCCATTGCCACTTCAGCGTGCTAATGCGGCACACTTACATATTTTCTCTAATTCTTTTGAACTATGGACCAAATACCAAACCTTCATAGATAATTATCGTTTTCTTAACTATTCATTGCTTTGAAATAATATCGTCAAATCACCAATATAAACTTGGTAAATGTTTTGTTGGTTTGCCTAATGAGGGTTTTCACAGAAGCGAAATGTCGCTAGATGGCGTTTGTATCGTGAGGTCCGTTTGACGTTTGCTCGTGATTGGTTAAATAACTAAATGAGCCAATCGCAAGCAAACGTCAAACCTCACGATACTAACGCCATCTAGCGATATTTCACCCCTGTGAAAACCTTCATTCAGCCATACTCAAACATCTGAAATCAAAATGGTTGATAACTGATATCATTTTATGCCAGGCGGGCAGGTCATAGAAGCTTAGCGGACCGTTGATCTATGTCTATGTCTGCCTATTCTTCTGTTTTATCCCCCCGCGCAAAAAGAAGGGTGTTGTAAGTTTGATGTCAACAGGGCCGGATTTAGAGCTGTGGAGACAAACTATTTTGCAAATAAAATGAGGGCCATGTGGGATTTCGATATTTTACTGATTGCCTGAATATAGATGAATAGTTGTTTACTAGTGTTTAACTCGTCGGATTTTCCGAAGTCTCTATTGTGGGGGCACCTCTTCTGTGGAGGCCCCGGGCTGGGCTGTTAGCCCTGGTTGCCCTTCCTTAAGTCCAGCCCTGGACGTCAATGTCTATGGTCTGTCTGTGGCATCGTAGTTCTCAAATGATTTTTTTTACGTGAAAGTTACTTGCGGTGTCGTTCATAGGGCCATTAAAATAAATTCAGTCATTTTTGAGAAAATTAACTTTGAAATAAAAATGTCGAAAGTTTTACAATTCCCTAAGTTCGTTAGGTTATTCACTGTACTTTGCAGTATTATAAGTTTGTCAACACTACGTATAATGTACATAAGTCTGTCAACACACAAAGACAAACATTCCTCCATTCTATGAACTTTTTGCTAAGAAATCTGCAGCTTTGGTGTATGCACTGTCTTATTGACAAACGCAGGTTAGTGCTAAATGTAAAGCCCAATATTCGATACAAAATGTACTCCGATAATACCTGAACACAACGATTGTAAACAGACGCCATATTTATTTTGAAAGTTCATGTTGTGAGCGGGGAGCTGAACAAGCCTGTGTTTAGAATCCTACTAATATTATAAAGAATAAGAATGGCACAACAAGAAAAATACACTAAAAATTAAAACAACAGGACAACCTACATAATCTAATGAAGTAAAAAAAAAGAAACAAAAGACATAGTGTGCCGAAAAAAGCAAAAAGGGTCATACTTAACGTATTCCTTCGGCGATTGTGGAAGTTTGCATGTGTGTGTGTGTATTAAAGTAAAAAAAAAAAAAAAAAATTTACCCACATAACCGTCATTCCATAATACAATTTCTATTGTACATTAGAGGTCTGATAAAAAATAAAACTAACCTTTCTCAATTTGTAGATTATATCGGAAAAAAGTTCGTCTAATTAGTACTTTCACCGAAAATTATATCAAATTATCGATATAAATTTTAAACAAATACATTTTTAACAAGTTCCCGTGTGTTCCTTCCACTGTAGACTAAAAAACAAATTAATTGTAGGCCGACAACGCACTGGCATGCAGTGGCAGCGCAGTGGTGATCACTTAACATCAGGTGACCCACTAGTTCGTTTGTCTGGCCTCTCTAACATAAAAAAAGATGAAACTGAATCCGTCAATTCAATCGATAGTTAAAGTATGATCGTAATTATTTAAATGGCTATTAATGCGTTAGGTAAAAGTTCTGCAATTAATAGGTTACACGTTAAGTGGTGAAAGAGGGTATTTAGCATCAAGAAAGCAGTTAAATACTCGTTTTATTCAAAGCAGTAGTAATGATCTACTGGTTGTTACCCGCGACACGAACTACGCAATTTTCCGGGATAAAATAGTAGATTGTACAACAAGAGCATAAAACGAGCCATTTTACCCAAGACGTTCATATAGCCACCCGAGCCGGTACGGCGTGGGTCGATAGACACGTCGAGGGGAAAATGGGTTTAATAGTCGAGTTCTACACTCTACTTTTCACTTCGATGGCGAGGAAATGAAATAGCAACAGTGGAAGCAATTGTTCACTTACTATGTACCTTTTATTTTCATGCATTACTTTATAATTATATTTTTTTTAGTTTTGATGATTTATTTTGATCGATTTATATTTTTACATAAATTAAAAATGATAAAAAAATACGTAGACTTTTTTTTTGTGGCTGTTGACACCTGATTACCTTGATCTTAGACGAAGATTTTACTTTATGCACTAGAGCATAAAAAGTCAGTTTATGTCGCCTAGATCCAGCATAAACACGAACTTTACGAGCATGAGAAGTGAAAACTATATCCTTGTCCTTCTCCAGGACGCAAACTGCATGGGACGGCACGGCATAAATACATAAGGCACTTGTCCCACCGCCGACGATGAGCGAGCGAGCAGAGCGAGTAACTAGAAACAAGTGGGCGAGCAGTGAAAAGCGAGTGTTCGAGCACGACGGGCGATTACTCGCTCCACTCGCTCGAGCCGGGCGGCCGCCAAGCTAACAGCGCTGAGCGAGTATCGCTGAGCTAGTTTTATTGCTCAGCGAGTTTTATAGCTCTTGTCGCTGCGACAAAAGATGTAAGAGCGAGTTCTCGCCGGCAGTGTGAACCGCCAGCGATCAACTATTAATATATATGTCTCTTTTACTCACACAGGATCTATCTTTTGTTCGTTTCTTGAGCGAGAAAATAGTCGATAGCCAATCGTTTCCTCGCCGGCGGTGAGACAACTGCCTAAGTGTAAGTTAAGTAAGTAAGTACCCAACCAGGATCCTAAGCGTAAATTTTCCCATCTCTAATACGTCCCCGTTCAGCACAAATTAGAGAGGTCGGGGGTCCTAACGATAGCTAGGTGTCGATAGTAGACAGGACCGTTATGCACTTAATTAGTGCTGCGTGTTTTGACCGTCGATATCGATAAGATCGAAGAGGAAAAAGGTGCGCGGTAAATTATTAAGATAGGGCTGCGTATTGAAGATGGCTAACAGTTGGGAGAATACGTTGCTAATACAATGTCCGCGTAAACTATAGAACTGGCGTTATAATTGAAGTTCCGGGATGTTTCTAAATTCACATGCATGTTGTATGAAAAACGTCCGTGCTCAATCATGCATGCATGTCTCTAGTTTTACGGTTCCGTGGTCAACTAGGAACCCTTATAGTTTCGCCATGTCTGTCCGTCTGGGTACCTCTCATAGACGTAAAGGGGGGGGTGATTTTTTTTTCTCGACTGTCCCTATAGTATGGGTATCGTTGGATAGGTCTTTTAAAACCATTGGTGAGTTGCTAAGACGATTTTTCTATTCAGTGATCTGTTTGCGAAATATTCAGCTTTAAAGAGCAAATTTTAATTAAAATTAGGCTCTAAAATCTAACTAAACTGTTTGGGTGGAAAAATTAAAAAAAAAATCAGAATGGTAGTAAATAAAACAAAATTTTAGCGGCTAAGATGACTTGCGAATTATTAGTAGTAGTTTAAGAGTAAATAGTAAGGTATAAAACATAAACTTGGAAGATTCCGTACACAATACGAAATCCTTAGAAAAATATTACTTGATTTTTTCGTAATGGCCACGGAACCCTATCCTGGGCGTGTCCGACACGCTCTTAACCGGTTTTCTTTTTAGATTTTGTTAAGTTTGTAATACACAAACAGCACTACTGAAATTCGAAGTTCGTATCCCTTCGTCTCACCTACACTCCTGTGAAATACCATCAGAGCATCAGCTTTTTGGAGGTAGTAGGACCTTGTGCAAGGTCCACCCGGATTGCTACCACCATCTTGCTCGCTAATCCTGCCGTGAAGCAGCAGTGCTTGCACTGTTGTGTTTCGGCGTGGAGAGTAAGGCAGCCGGTGAAATTACTGGCACTTGAGGTATCCCATCTTAGGCCTCTAGGTTGGGAACGTATCTGCAATACCCCTGGTGTTGCAGTTGTATATGGGCGGTGATGATCTCTTACCATCAGGAGACCTACTTGCTCGTTTGCCATCCAGTATAATAATAAAAAAAGCACGATAACCGAACTCTGTAATACAAGGCCAGTTCTACAGTCCATCCTATCATCCAAGCCTTATCGGTCACCCGAGGTCCTTGACCCTAACCTACATCAGCCGACCTTGCACTTACTGACTCATCGTTTATTTCCGGTCACGATTGTCTTTCCTTAACCATTCGATTACGATCCATAATCAATTGTAAAAGGTCATTGTTTGTGCTTAAGTTAAGTAGGCGGTGGTAGTAATAGGATTCCAATAAAAAACTTAGTTGTTTCACCACATTTTGACCAATTTTATGTGACAAATAAATGTGATGCTGTCTTTTTTTATTCGGACAAAATAAAAGGAGACGATAGGGGAGCAGCTGATGGTTTTGTCGTTCGTGAACTTCCGTTCAGCGTTCGGGAGTAACCGGCGTCGTGTAATCCGCATCTACAATTTTATGGTGATTAATAGTATCGATTATAAAATTACTATAAACGAATATTAAAACGATAAAATAAGGCTTTAGCAAAAAACATGTTACGGTTGAACACTACATTAACTCGCTACGCTCTTGGTTCAATCCTCGGCTTTCAATATAAGCACTCGCGGCAAACAGCTACTTTCCAGCCTCCATAACAAATAACTATTGAATCATCCCGTCTGTATCCTACATGAAGCAACCATACGCAGCGCACGCGGCGAAACAGGGCGTTTGCTATATAAAGCGAGGCCGGACACACTGTATAAGCGGAGATGCTCCTAACGGGCCACGTAATTACCGTTCACCCTGTATCGGGACTTCGATTCCTACGGTTTTTCTGGCTGGAGCCTTTTAAGACATGTTTTAAAAAAAAAAACTAGGTACAGGCTTGGGTGCTTACATAGGGAGGCGAAGGAAAAAATATCGCATAAAATAACAAAACGTCAATTGAGAGAGATGTTTCCCGTCATCTGTCCCTCTGTATGTATGTACGCTAAGATCTTTCAAACTACGCTATGGATTTTAAAGTGGTTTACACCGTCAGTTACATACAGTTTCACCGAAGGTTTATAGGCATATATATAATAATAAGTGTAGCGGGCGCCCCGGCTTTGCGCGGGTGTAGTTTTGGAAAAATGTGAAGCGCTGGCGTTCTTTACTTTTTTACAGTAACAGAGAGGCTACTCGAAGACTTCGCTTCCATCGTCTGTATTTACGGATAAATACAATCTAGGGCTCTTCAAGGCTAGAGTGAATAGGCTGTTGTTACTGAACCAGTGAGATACACCTTTGACCTCATCTACATTTTCCATGAGGTGAGATCGGGGTCGAAATCACGTTCAGTTTGATGTAAAAAAAAACTTGACATTCGAAGTCCGTATCATACCGTCCCTCTTACTTATCTAACTACGAAGTTCGAATTTGGAACTTCATAGTTCAAACGATCGTAGCGGCCACCAACTCTCGCAAGGACAATCAACAGCGTATAGTATGCGGTTGTTTGATGATAAACAAAAATAAAAAAAAACAATAAACACAGATAGAATGATGAATAAACAATCATTGTTTATTATAAAAATATTTGTACGCGTGTTTTCACAACTATTCAATAAAGATGGCATTTGATACCTGCTCTTTCATTGCTGTCATTATTTTTGATTTGTCACAGTTTTAATGTTGCCTATTTTATAAGGATTTTCTCCATTGTTTTCACAAAATACCTACATTAAAAAAACACGTTTGTGCTGGAAATTGGTAAAGCATCCCCGGTCTCCCACAACGTGTCGTAATCGTAAGCACCTCAGTGTACTCTAACCTACAAATTATTATCATCAGCCGGAAGACTGCCGCTGTTTACAAAAGGCCTCCCTCCCCCTTAGAACGCCGCAATGAACAACTCGCCACCTGCATCCACCTCGCTCGGAATGGGAGCGCCAAAGTTCGCATACTCTTCGCTGGTCATACCGTAATTTTTGTCCGACCGAACCGTCGTTTGTCATAATTTTTTTCCCACTGAAACCTTACAGTTTTCTGAAAATTTTAAATGGTCGTCCTATAGAAAACTATAGGTAAGCTTAGGTCTGTTTTATAACAATTCTGAACAATTATTGGAATCAAAGAAAAAAGAGTTATGACAAACGATCGTTCTGACAAACTTTACATTCGGACTTCCAATAAGTATGCGAGCCGATATGGACCCGCTCGGAAATCTTCCTAGTGGCATTCCCGCTTTTCGGTTCGTGGTCGCCACTCCACCTCCCCCGCCCCCCCTTCCAAGGTAATCTGTTCTTCGAAAAACGTGTCCCGTCCATTGCCACTTCAACTTGCTAATCCTTCGAATCGAACTAAGTCAATCAAATTAGCCAAATAAACTGCACACCTCATCAATGGTATTTTAAAGTACCAAACACAAGCCCAAGTGCTGTTAAGCCCCTTAATCCCCAGTTAACGTCGATGATTGCATCGGCGCAGGCGCACTCGAGGTTAATTTCGGTACACAATAGCGGGGACAATTACGTCCAGTTAGTGGTTGAATTGACTGTACTTAACTGGTACTATCGGGGACATAAAGTGTTATGGGTAGGGTTTAAAAACAAGATGAATGGATGGTGGGTAAAGAAGGCAACCGCATCAATTACTGAGCCTCAAATTATATTCTGTATATTAAGGGTTTATTTAGGGTGGAAGAGCTATTGGTCTATGAAAGAACACATGAAGGGCGATCTTCCGCTAGCCCTAAAGCGGAGGCTCGTCGACGTGTGTATACTGCCTGTCCTAACTTACGGTGCTCAACATGGTCACTTACTGAGTTACAGAAGACCAAATTGAAGGTTTGCCAGAGAGCAATGGAGCGCAGTATGTTGGGAGTGAAACGGGTTGACCGGATCCGGAACACTATATTGCGCTCCAAAACACGCATTGCTGATGTGGGTGCCAAGACTGCCAGGCTGAAATGGGACTGGGCAGGCCACGTCAGCCGTATGGAACCCAATAGGTGGGCTAAAATAGCCACAGACTGGATACCACAAAACGGACTTCGGCGGCGTGGCAGGCCCAGGCGTCGATGGCGGGATGATCTGGACGCCTTTCTTCGCAGCTGGTCAGAGATCGCCCAAGACCGGGTCGAGTGGAGGACATGGGGGGAGGCCTTTGCCCAGCAGTGGGACACCTCTACAGGCTTCTAAATAATAACAATAAGGGTTTATTTGTTACAGGTACAGTCGTATAAAAAGAGATCGATGTGGCCATAGTTGCAAAAATATGTATATATACACGATCTAATATTTAAGTGAGTAAAGTTGTTCATTTGTCGTTGATAGTCCCAAAGAAAGATCAACGCCGTTCGCAAGACCGACAGTTTGCTAATTTAGAATCAATTCGTTATATGCGCATTTTTTATGGACCGACGCGTTCACGGTCGATGCAGACTGCTTCCAACCGAAGCGACTGGGGGTATTTAGGGAGGCCTATGTCCAACAATGGACGTCCTACGGCTGATATAATAATGATGCTGATACCTCAGGTGAGAGGTTATCAACGGCGGTCCAGTTTTTTGGACATGTGACGCGACGTGGGGGGGGGACTCCATGGAGTGACTGGTTGTGCAGGCCCGGGTGAATGGCAGCAGATTACGTGGACGTTCACCATTGCGATGGACGGACCAAATCAAGTCGTTGATTGACAAATCCCTCAACGAATGCGCAAGACAGGCCTCAGCAAGGGATAAATGGCGCACGGTGACCACGACTGCTCTGCCAAGAGTAAGCGACTGAGAAGAAGAGGCCTCAGTCGTTGGACTTTGAGTCTTTGAATGAAGACCACGCTAATCCGCAAGCAGAGTCTGGAAATCTTCTGAAGATTTTTTTTAACCAATATTAGCTTTTGTTACCAACCGTACTGTCTGAACCGTTATGAATGTAACGTTATGGGAAAACAATTAACCAATTAGATTCCGATCGCCATTTGTAATTAGATGTACAGCTGAATGAACATAATGTGCTTTTAATTGTTTGTACTGTGATTCGGTCCACTTAGTAACGAGTCTAACTATACACGCTGAGGAAGTACAGTTATTTGAATTGTAAAATTGGTGGTGTATGTGAAGTTTCACGATATAGGCCAAGCCAACCTGCTGGACACATTTATGCTGATTTTATAATTTTTGATTAGATAATTTAAACAATTTTTTTTAATGCTGACATTTTGTTAATAATAATAATGAAACTTTAATGTTACCATTAACATTCACTCAGTTCAAATATAGTATCGAAGAATTTAAATTTTGAATGTAAGAAAATTGCAGTGCCCTGACAGGGTATCATGTACATACTGGCATGTTTACTTTGAGATCTACAATAATTGTACTAATGAACATGATGCAATAAATGAATATGAATATGAACTATATGACATCATGAAAAGGAACTGTAGAGCCGCCTGTTCATTATCATCACATCATGTCAGCCGAAAGAAGTCCACTGCTGGACATAGGCCTCCCCCAAGGCTCTCCACTCAGACCGGTCTTGTGCTTTCCGCATCCACCGCGATCCCGCGATCTTAACCAGGTCGACGCCGACCTCAAAATCTGTTTAAAAAATATATATACCTCGTTGAGTTTCTTGCCGGATTCTTCTCAACAATGGTTTTTCCGAACCGGTGGTAGATTTTTTTTGACATTCATAAGTGCTTGTTATAGCTTAAATTAAAAAAAAGATATTTTGACTTTGACTTTGATTGCAGTTGCATTAGGTACCAGATTTGTGCGGTGGAGACTGGTGCATGAACTAAGTGAAACCTTTATGTCACATCACCAGGACTTGGAAGATTAGAATCTTATCAAATACGTATATTCGGTGTTATATTATTGCTCCAAACATATGCACTAATAGCATGCCACAAACAAAATGGCGGGCGGACTCGTCTGCTATCGATTAGCCTAAACATAGCAACACCTAGACGTTACAGACTTGCTTTTATTCTGTCTGGCTCGTCGGCAACAAGTTGAAAAGGTCACATTCTTTAGGCAGTTGCGTAGTTTTTACAACCTTTTGGAACTAAGCATGTCAACTGCCTTTTCATAAACATGTGCCTTACTATGTTTTGTAATAAAACTTTGCCGAATGTGCATCATTTTTTTTATTTACAATGAGGAAGTTTTTCTTATTCAAATTCAGTGTCTTTAATTAATAATTTACATGATAAAATACAGTGTTTTTCTTAATAAACATGTACCTACCCTACAGCATCCATGATTCTGGACAATGACCTCATTAACAAAAAGTTACCAAATAATAAGCAATTCTAAACAAATCCAGGATTTGTTTGTTTTAATTTGAACGTCCGAAGTTTAGAAAAATTTACCTGTTTTTACAGCCACAAACAGTATCACCTCCCTTCAAAAAATACGCTGTTACATTTAAAAATAACGAAAATAAACACGTACTAACGAACCCCACATTGTGATGATCCATTAAAACCCACTTTTATAGCCTGGTAAATCGACAAAAATAGTTCGATCAAGATACAAATCGAGAGACAAAGGATCGGGCGTTTAGCGTCCATGTTCAGAGTATGATGTATCGTAAAAACCATTTATGTATACGCCTTTACGACTGGCCTGAGATTGTTCTCCATTGCTACAGTGAAACAAATTAAAAAGGATGTACAAGTTGTCTTTGGTACACAAGATTTGTCATCATTTTTACCCAAACTGCCTTCGAAGGAGGGTTATTTTTTCGAGTGTATGTATGTCTATCTGTTTGGTGCTTTCTGCAGCCTAAACATCTGGATAGATTTTATGAGGTAATGAGGGCTATAAGACAGGAGAAATATCGATAGATGGCGTTAGTATCGCGAGGTTTTTTTGACGTTACGATCTTGCTTGCAATGAGGGCTATCGTTTTTTATCTTACTAGATGGCGCCACTGTTGCGTGAGGTTTTTAAGTGTGGCTTTCAAAGTCTGTTATTACGGGCCTGAAAACAAAGTTTAGATTAAAATCATATTTAATACATCTTAAAACCGTACCATAAAAATGTCGAGCAACCACAGTGTTGCGTAGTCCAGTTTTTTTTTCGGAAAAAAGGGAGGACAAAAGTTTGCGAAAGACAAAACTGTCTCAAAACACAGACATTCATTGGCCCATAACGCATAATTGCCATAACTAATTTCAGGTAATGCAAAATATTCACAAAATTATTCTAATTATAAAATAAATAAATTCGCGTAGCTCACCAAAAAACTATGAGATTTGACATTTCGGAGACCTCACGCTACACTAGCGCCTTCCCTCATTGGCTAATAACTAAATGAGCCAATTGCAAGCAATACCGTAACGCCAAAAAAACCTCACGATACTAACGCCATCTAGCGATATTTCCCCTATCTTTTAGCTCTCATTAACTCACATCTAATTAGATTCGTCATTACTGTCGGAGTGACATAGGTATATATTTCAATAAGGCAACCGCTAAAAAAACTGCGGGTGGATTAAAAAATAGATTTTATATTGTAAATAACAATATTATAATGTATATTTATTTTAATTTTTATCAATAAATGTCATTACTGATAATTTTAGAGCTGGTCACGATTTTGAATGAATCCCGACCTGTTGAACTGTAAGTTACTTTAACAGAGTTCTAGACCAGTAGACTTGTTTCTTTTTCTTTTTTTATAGTGTTCAAGTTATAAGCCATACAAGCAGCCCGAAAAGATGCGTGTACACTTGAAACACGCTGGAGGTCTCTTGCGCTCGCGCAAGGTCAGTGAGTGTGTGCACAGCTGAATATTCAATGATTAGTTATTAAGAACTGAATTAAGTATTGAATCAGTGTGACTAAGTGTTTATTAAGATGTACTTCCAAAGCATGGGCTACTCTGACATTCGAAGTTCGTTTCATACCGTCCCTTTTACTCCCTTTAAATGCTATTAGCATGAGCGGGACGGCGAGATGCGAAGTTAGAATTTCGGCTAATCGCATTTGGTGAAATCCACGTCAGTGGCCATTCTTTATCGTATCGCGTCTCGGTGTGAATTCACCCTAAAGCGTCTGTAGGGACCAGGACATTCTATCTTTAACGCGAGTATAACATCTCATAAACAAAGGCTATTTGTTTAGAACTTGCCTCAGATGTAAAGCCACAGCGTAACAATATCTACTAGTGGGAGCACTAGTCTCAGCGCAGTTTCAACATCAGCCAGATAACGTTCACTACATAAACCTCTTCCTTAGAACACCATAATGAATGCTAACTTGCCACCTGTATCAATCGATCGTCTGCAACAATGATGTTGTCAGTCAACCTAATGGGAGTTCAGGGTGCGTACCTAGTCGCATAATTTCTGAAAGACATAATGTATGTTCGTCATAATTTTTGCTGAAATCGTACAACACACACACACACACACACACCACACAACCCACACACAAACACAACACACACAAACACCCACACACAAACACAACACACACAAACACACAACAGACACACACAGACACACACAACATCACGCCTATTCCCATAGGTAGGCAGAGCAACGAAAGTTCCGCTTGACCTCTATTAAGCAATTTTAGGTTAAATTTGAAAAAAAAATTACGTTGCTAGCTTGTCGCCTATGCTATACTTTGTTTTATAACAATACCGAACAATTAATGGATTAAATGGATCCGGGAGTTCGTGGCCACCATTCGAGAGCTTTGAACTAGCTACTTACTAGTCAAATCTCAACGCATACAACGTCAAATTAGCGCTGATCGCGACGCGACCATGCCTAGCGCCGCGTAGTTCTCTAGCCCGAGTCGCCTCACTAGTTCTAACTACGCTATGTTCATGCTAACTCAACGCCAGTAAATGCAAAGCATAAAAACAACAGCCCAGCATAAAATCGGACACGTTGGTGCGCTAATAAAATGCGTTTTTCAATGCATTACGTTGCGTTTTATTACTGACCCCGAGGTCGCGATGACCTAAGTGGTCGATGACCTTTTAAAAATATAAATGACGATATGGTTATGTTAATGTTGCAACTTTGCAAGTTTAGTTTTTAAACTAGGATTTAAAGCGGGATCGAAGGTTATTTAAATGCCTACCAACCAGTAAGTTCTTGAATATAGTAAGTATAGCTGTATGGTGTGATTGAATTTCCATCACTAGTTTTTTCTCACGGTTTTTGTTTATGGCTTCTCGTATTTTTTTGGAAAGACACGTAATTTTTTTTTAACACGAATCGCAGCATACTAGATTACTGATCCCAGTGTGTGTGTTTGTGTGTGTGTGTGTGTGTGTGTGTGTGTGTGTGTGTATATGAATGTGTATGTTTTTTACTCCTTCACGCTAAAACGGCTGGTCGAATTTACATGGCATTTGGTATTCAGATAGTTGGAGATATGAAATAACACATAGGCTACTTTTTATCCCGATATTCCCACAGGATCGGAATAAAATCCCAAATTTTCAACCACTAGGATTAGAGAACAGAAATTTGGCGCGAGTGTTTTATATGCAACGTTAATGAAGTTTCTGGGAATTCCTTTGAGAATTTAGTAAAGTCCCGGAATGACAATTCAACAATTTAATGGTTTACGCGTGTAAAGCTGCGGGTAAAGTCTAAGTAATAAAGTTGGTCTTTAATCCCCAGCCACGTCTCCTTTAAAGTCGGTGCGTTAAAACCTAATTTTCGCAACTCTTGGCACTCGTGCGCCATAACTGTCGCCGCGATAAAGCTGGGGTTTCACTGACGCCGCACGTGCGCGATTTATTTCGGTAAGCAGGTCGCCGGGGTCGATGGCCGCGTCGCGACGCCTAATAATAGGCGCCGGCGCAGGTGCAGCAGGGCTGTCCAAAATACGGAGTTGAGGCATCTTCATTTTTTTTATTTATAACAGACCACCATTTCTATTTGTATAGCGGTGGTGAAGTTGGTACAGTCACCAGCACTGTCTGATACAACAAAGCGTGACTTTCCTTGAACACATTGCTAATTTTCTTTGACCAATCATGTGCGTTTCAAAGCTGGTTACATGACACTTAAATATATTTTTTTACTGCCCGAGATACTAAGCTAGACCCGATGATGGGAATTCACTGCACACCGAACGTGCTCACTTTTTCGTTGTCTGTTTTTATGGTGCCACACTTTAATACCTACGTCGCCCAGAACTGGAACGACTGGTGTCAAAATATCGAGCTAAGTATTGGGAAATCACGAACTTTTTCCCTGACTTTTTGGTTTTCTAGCAAATTTTCCTGACTTTCCCTGATCACCTTTGCACGCTCCGCTTTGGCAGATATGAATGCAGCTGACTGTACTGTTTTGTAAGAAGTGACGAAAAATTGCCTATGCGGTTAATTGGTGCACGAAACTCCTACAATACAGGTATAAAAATTAATTAAGGAAAATATTTATAACTTAAAGAAACAGCATTACCTTACCCATGTCACAAAAATATGCATTAAATATACTTACCTAAAATAAAAAAAAACACATAATAGAGGCAATCGGCGTCAGCATATGCTGAAGCAGTGCTATTTTTAGCCGACACCTTCCTTGGTATACTTCTACAGTTCTGCCAGTTACGAACTTAAAATAAATCTATTTCTATTTTTTATACCTATTAACAAAAAAAGCAAATCTAAAACAGAAAAAAAATGAATTTACGCTTCGCCATAACTTCACAAGTTCTCATGTGGCAACCCTGAGCAGCGCGCAGGCGCAGACGGACGGATTGATGCGTACGTGGAAATAGACGAAGTTAGAGCGGACTATTTACACGGCCCAAACTCTTTGATATACGAAATGCTTGATAATTGATTCCGATTTGCTGTCCAGGAAATAGCTAATCTCTTGTCTAACTTGTCTTTTTAGTCTGAAATAGATTTATGCGTGTGCCAGTTATTTGATGAGAGCATGAAAAAACCCGAGAAATGCGGGTTAAACTAGCGTGGAGAGGGTTCCGCAATTTCCTAGAGATAAAGGAAATTTCATGTTTCCTTAAATACTCGTACCACAGACTTCCTCCAGGTTTTCCTGTAATCTATAGCTGTATTTAAAGAAGTATTTTCTGCATTTTTTTATAATTTTTTAGACCCGGTCTGCATCATAGGAGGAGGAAAATACCTAATCAATTTTATTTGACTTCAAAACTCAAAATAATAAAAAAAACATATGTAAGATTTTTCACAACAAGCCGATTCATTTAAAATGTCACAATACAGCTTAGGTACTTTTTATATTTCAAAAGTGGCGTCTATGTTTAAAATTCATTTATTTACCTACATCTTTGGGTCGCCAAATGACAAACGGTAATCTATCGATGAAACCCAATACAACTTCCCGATGTTCTCTCTTTCTAAAAATACCGCCGCTAGCATCAGCAAAGAAAACAAGAAAATCTAGTAAGTCTATTTCACGGCTTGGGCTCCTCGTAATTTTCTTAATTTATACCACACTTTGCAAGTATTTCCATATTATCCCAATGCTATCTTGGATGCCAGATAATTAAAACTGCGATACCCAATTGCACCGGTACCGATAACTGGTATCCGGTACCGGGTCAGGGGACGGTAATCGGCTTCAAGTGTCTGCAGTTGGTATCGTTACTGATGGTATTATTAAGGTTGTATCTTCATATGACAAATAGTTTCACTGCACTCCAATAGATGGCGGTTATCCTTCTCATTCATCTAAAAGTGAAAAATTTACATGGGAAATTGGGAATAATGGAACGTCAACTTATCTATACGGAATACGGTATTTGACTATTTTGTATATGTTTTATAAATTAAAACTACACAATGCCTGTTATCGAATAGTAAAACAATTTTTAAGCTACCTTTACAAATAACAAAGTTATAAAGGTTTGAAATTCAAGATTAGACAGAGAAAGACATACTGGCATGTGACGTCACACGCCAGTACCGCCATACTTGCTGCATAGAGAAAAGCGTTTGAGAAAGAGACAGGTATATAGATTTTTCAAAAAATCACTATAAATCCAATTTTCAACCGATTTAAATTTTCTCTTCGCTAAACACTATCTGTATATCTATATTTTCATAATAATATTAAGATACGGCAAAATCAGGAGTTGTCAAATACCGTATTACGAACACGTTACTATAAGTTTTTCACCTATTCGTGTAGGAATGTCTTGAAAAAGGAAACATGCACTAAATCTTTTTTTTTTTCTTTTCAGTACTCAATTCAAATATTAAAGTAAGCATAGAGGGGAAAACATGTTTTTTTTCCTATTAAAACCATTTAAAAATCAAAACAAATCAAGCTAATAAAAATACTTGCCAACTTGCAGAGACTTGCCAGCTATTCTATTACGTATAGCAGAAAATCTCTTTATAGTGAATTGTTTCTACTCTATTACTCTTAAAATAATAAATAGAAAATGAAATAGAAAATGTTTATTCGCTTTTTCACAAAAATACATTAGACATACTTACTTACTTAGTCGTAAGTTAGTTTTAAGTTTATGCTTCCTATTAATTAAAAAAAACTATGTGTTAAGCTACGTTCGATGCCGAAGTTTTGGCTTGCGAATCTGGCTGTAGTCGTAATGAGGGCTATCGTTTTTTGTCTCACTAGATGGCGCACTGTTGCGTGAGGTTTTTAAGTATGGCTTTCAAAGTCTGTTATTACGGGCGTGAAAACAAAGTTTAGATTAAAATCATATTTAATACACCTTAAAACCGTACCATAAAAATATCGAGCATGCCACAGTGTTGCATAGTCCCCGTTTTGTTCGGAAAAAAGGGAGGACAAAGGTTTCCGAAAGACAAAACTGTCTCAAAACACAGACATTCATTGCCCCGGAACGCATATTTGCCATAATTAATTTCAGATATTGCAAAATATTCACAAAATTATTCTAATTATAAATAAACCCGCGTAGCTCGCCCAAAAACTATGAGATTTGACATTTCGGAGACCTCACGCTACACTAGCGCCTCTAGCGGCAAATTCATACGCGATAGCCCTCATTATGAAAACATTTTATAACCATTTTGAACCATAGATCTACAAACAATTCGGTAACCAAATTCGTTAAGCCATTTAATTGCAAGGTCTTTGAAACTATGTCAATATAGAACTACTGTAATGAGCCATTATTAATCGTAGACCAATTAAATAGTATGCACTTGGCCCAATTACTGGTTCGGCAACAGGTGCGCGGGCGCTGCTAATTAGCTTATTGAGTGGGCGGCGCGGGCGGCATTATGTCACCGTATTTTTTCTACATCTTTACAGTACTGGCTGCTAAGGAGTTCAGGAAGCGGGAAGACTTTGATTTTATTTGGTAGTCTATTCTTTATGCGTTTATGTGGGTACTCGAAATTTGAACGAAGAATTGTAACTGTTTTCGAAAACAGACGTAGAGTATATATTAGTAATTTTTAGAATTGTGCAAGAAGTGAAATGGGAAATCACAATCAATTGACCGACGTGAGTCCAGTAGGAACTATTTTTGCAGGACTGGAAATCTAAAACTGGCGATTACGAGAATTGCTCAACAATTCAATAGAAATACTCTTCCTAAACGTGCCATAATAACTTCAAACGTGCATGGAGAAAAAAAGCTGATTTTCTGTCAATATGGTAGCTAAATTTTTTACCATTTATAGAAATTGACGACTTCACGCAACTGTGGTTGTGTAAACACTTATCACCTCCATTTATAGCGTCAAACGGACCGATGGCAAACAATGGGGTACTTAAAAAAACTGTCATCGTGACGTTTGGTTTCCCGCCAACGCGCCCGCCTACGCGTGATGAAATTCTTTATCTGTGGTGTTCTCAGCTCCTCCACAAACTTAACTGACTCGGTGGCCAAAATTGGAACTTATTATGTCACTTACAAATTTCACATTTGCTTTATGTGACAGCGCCACATTCAGCCGCAGAAGAATGTTGGACTTGCTAAAGTTGAAATTTGAAGGGACTTTTTTTACTACTCACATGTTTTTTTAATGATAAAATTGTGGTCCATTCTACTTCAAAATTATTGATGCAAGAAAGACCCTGATAAATAATTTATAATGCGTTTGCTTGCGACTATCAGTAATCGTACGAACTTTCAACAACTCTTAAACGCTTCAATTTTCCATGGTACTTCTCGTTTTGGAATTAACA
This sequence comes from Choristoneura fumiferana, assembly GCF_025370935.1. Taxonomy (NCBI): domain Eukaryota; kingdom Metazoa; phylum Arthropoda; class Insecta; order Lepidoptera; family Tortricidae; genus Choristoneura; species Choristoneura fumiferana. The sequence continues at coordinate 1,915,913 of NC_133476.1, read as the reverse complement.
TTTCGTTCCACGGTCATGAAATATAATGTTTGTCACAGTGGGTCACCGTGCCCATGTTTGTCAGTTGTGTAATCTCAACTGGAAATGGAAAACTCCGCTGGCAGCTAAACCTACATACCGTCCCTTGAAGTCAGATATTATGTAAGAAAATTTCATCGTAAATCAGCAAGTCCCAACAAAGTCGAGATAACATATTGCTTCGCATGCCGCGAATAACCTAAAATGGAGGCCAGGAAATTCGTAAATAATTCATGCATTATTACTCAATCATGTCTGCAACGGTGAATGTTTCAGTGGGACGTTTTTTTGCTTGTCCCGTTTGTAGGGACGTTTTTCCGTTCGCATTGTCCTGTCCGTCGAGCGAGCGATGAGCAAACTAAATCCTATAAATGGTACTGGCAACCTGGAAGACTTTTTTATCTCTGTGGATGGCGTTCCAAATTTAAACGCATGTTTAAAATTTTGAACGCATGGAACGCATGTTTGCGATTTTGCACAAAACATCAGTAGGTAGGTAAATACCTATCCGATACCGGTTTAATAACATTTTGTTGTGGTGAACATTTTTAATTAGGTACGTAAAAAACAGTTACGTACAATGTTTAGTAATTGACCTAATTGTACTAAAACAGTTAACTGTCTATTGTTAGCCGGAGTGCCGGTAGTAAAATAATACAGTCCACGTGCATACATTACTAAAGTACTTATCAGTACCTCTACATAAAGCTTTTACTATAAACAATAAACATATTTTGACATAAATCTTCATATTTAGTTAAGACTAAATGGCGATTATGTGTCGTTTTTAACTAAAATAGGTGAAAAACTTAAGAAAAACCCTTCTTGAATATATCGTCATCTTTCTGATTTGGAACGTCAACTTGTCTATTATAATGTCTATACAGTACAGACAGACACGTTACTGTACGAGTACATGCAAGAGGGATCTTATTTACGTTAATTTTTACCTATAACGATAATATATCTAATATGACAACTTTCCATTAAGTAAGGCTTTGGTCCAAGGTTTTTTTTTTATTATGGCTTGGTAAAAAGATCTTTAAGCCAAGTCTTTATTTTAGGGTCTAAGGTCATAACAAGCGGTGGCTCGCCTGCGTGCGGTCTCCACTTACCACTTTCAACGATTTTCCTTAACTCTCGACTTCTCGAGTGTTTTAACATCCTCACTTTACTCTTAGCCCGTGGACAGTAGGCCTAATATCTGTTGACGTTTTGTTCCAACTTTGAAATATTTAACGGTAGTTTTATGGCAACTCAGTGACCTGGCGGAAAGAGGACGCACGACCGGTCACGCGCGTCACAGGTGCGGCGTTCACTTTCGATAGCTTTACAGTCTGTGGCACGCCGCCATGATAGTATCGTTTGGAAACCGTCGTGTCAGCGTAGCATCGATTGCTAATCGTTTACTTTATAATTTTCAAAATGTTATCAGAAATATGGTTATGTAGTCAAACAAATGCCACTTTCGCAATCCGGGATATGAAATAGAGATAATGGTTGGCAGTTAAAGACATTATAATAGTCGATCGCTTACAGTTGGTTAATTTCGATCGCTTATCTATCAGCAAAGCTTAAACTGACATTCCTAAGCATAAATACTCAGTAGCCAAAGTGAAAACTCGATTTAAATTTATAAACACACTATAAAAATCGATAAAGTTTTATTTCATTTATATTGATTGTATTTTGGTACAAATTAGGCATTCGATTTTTAAATAATGCCGTTAAATTAATTATTCAATTTGGAATGGTTGTTTAACGTTTTCATTATTCAAAACCGCTAGAGTAGCAGTTGTTTAATTAAGAATGAGCAATTTGAGAGATCGTGCGTTGGCTGAATGGCGGCCGCGTCGTGGTTCATCGTATAAATTTAAAAATAGAGCTCCGTTTGTGGTGCAACAATGCCACATTTCTATTTTGATAAAAAATTACCTGACAATGAGGGCTATCGTTTTTTGTCTCACTAGATGGCGCACTGTTGCGTGAGGTTTTTAAGTATGGCTTTCAAAGTCTGTTATTACGGGCGTGAAAACAAAGTTTACATTAAAATCATATTTAATACACCTTAAAACCGTACCATAAAAATATCGAGCATGCCACAGTGTTGCATAGTCCCCGTTTTGTTCGGAAAAAAGGGAGGACAAAGGTTTCTGAAAGACAAAACTGTCTCAAAACACAGACATTCGTTGCCCCGGAACGCATATTTGCCATAATTAATTTCAGGTAATGCAAAATATTCGCAAAATTATTCTAATTATAAATAAACCAGCGTAGCTCATCCAAAAACTATGAGATTTGACATTTCGGAGACCTCACGCTACACTAGCGCCTCTAGCGGCGAATTCATACGCGATAGCCCTCATTACATTTAAAAAAAAAGAAAAAACGACGTTGACGTTGTTGTTGTTATTGTTGTTTTAGAGGTTTTTAAAGTCATATTGATAAAATAATTCATCTTTTATGTCACCTGCTGCTTACAAACCATTATACATAACTGTTATATCTTTAAACAGCAATTGCCACTCCAGTTCGGTATTAAATAATTATGCTGTCAACCTCATTGGAGGTTATTTTATAAATCGAGAGGTGAAATGGTCAGTAAAAGTCCTGTTTTAGAGAACCTGTTATGCCGAAGTAAATATGTAGGGTGGTCCTCTTAGTCGTAAACTGATACGTGCAAATTGACAATTTATGTTTTTAAATAATAATCTCATTTTATAGAGGCGCCTTAGTACATGAATACATGAATATAAATAAAGGAAATAGTTTTTTTTTTAAACTAATCCAGCACTTGATTTCCAACAGTTTCAAACATGGAAATTTGTCTATTATTAACTAAATGCCTGAGTCGGAATTTCTACCTGAAAAAGATAACTGAATGAATGGTAAAAAAATACTGCGAAGCGTGAATCGGAACGCGCTTTTCTTCAGATGCAAAATGGCGGAACACGGCCAGCTTTCCTAACCTCAAAAGTTTCAAGGCCGTTTTAATATTTCAATTCCAATGAACGATTAAATATTACTCACATTGCTATTAGAATTTCAAATTCCCGAGGCACTCAATAGACTCCTCATTTTATTACGTGCCACAGTTAACTCTAAATTAATGTAATGATGTCAAACTTTACGGCTACGCTTCTTCATTGCTTAGTGGCTGCTGTGAATAGGTTAAAGGTGCAGTGCAGAGACCATAAACACCTTTTCACACCTCTCCTTCAGAAAAGTAACTTTTCCTCCCTGACGAGAGGGAGCAAAGTGCAACTTTTCTGTTCAAGGCTTTTCTAAGAATTTTATTGCAAATGCCATTTTTTGAAGTTGATAATTGTAAAGCCACGCCATTTTCTATGCTGGTTGTTTTTTAATAATATTTATAATTTATTTTTTTCATGTTTCTTAATGCTCGGTGTGAAAAGTTGTATGAGCCACTCGGGAGCAAAATTATTTCATCTTGGGCGTTAACACTTTAATCCCTCATTACGCTCAGGATTCTACTTTAGAATCCCTCGCCTCGCTATGCTCAGGATTCTATTGTAGAATCCTTCGCTACGTTCTGGATTCAATGTACGCCCTCGCCGTAAATACACCATTTTGCTCCCTTGTGACACAAATAACTTTTTTTTCAGGTACACAACAGTTAACATGTTTTTTTAAAAGCTGATTTTGTATGGCGCTGCTCGACAAAAGCTTCTCTTTTCTGCCACTCCTGTCTTTTCCATATATTCGGACTATCCTGTTTGTCTGCTACATTTGTCAGCCCGCCATATTTAATTCGATTTGACTCCATTTCGATAGACATTAAGANCACATTAGACGTGTGCGCCGATGCTAAATCTACGCGGCGGGCGCCGGTCAAAAATCGGCGGCGGCGGTTGCGTGTTTCGGCGTGATTTCGGCGCGGAGATTTTAAATAGAACTGTTTAATTTGTAGACAATTTTTTATAACAAGATTAGATAAAATGTACAGACAATGAAGCTTAATTGACGCCTTGCAGCGGCTGTAATTGTCACGGACAAAATCATTTTGTCACCCGTTTTGGACTTAAACGGGACCTTTTTTCTACTTCTCTTCTTTAAGATTCACCGTACCAGTAGAAGCTCTCGCGGAGTATTACCCTATGTATGTTATGAGTAACCTTATGGCTGAGCGACGCTCGCTTCGACTGCAGTCTCCCGATGATGCTGAATAGACAATTTCGAAATCCTTGCGACACGATATTCGTACCCTTAATACTGCTCGTGTTAAAGATACGATTGAGTGAAATAAAGGCTCTAAAGTGTTCGCAAGGGATATGTCTATTGGCAAAAACCAAATGACAAAGTTGAAGAGAGATGATGTCAGTGTAGCGTGGACTAAAGCGGAAGTGTTGAGGGAAATCGAGGAGTTCTAATGGACGGCTCTACGAGTCGGTCACTAAGCCTGTTTTCAGCGCGGCGACTCAAGACCCAGAGCCAAACTCGGTCGACACTATACAGAAGATATCCCGGACATCAGTCTGTACGAGATAAGGATGGGCCTGAAACACCTTAAGAACAACAAGCGCCGGGTGAGGACGAATTACGTCAGAGCTCGGAAGGCGGGTGGATCACCGGCTCTTAAAGCCTTCAGAGGCTCTTTAATTCCGTCTTGCTCGAAGCACAACGCCAGAAGCGTGGAACAAGAGCGTTATTGCCGTTTTTCTTCCTTCATGAAGGGCGATAACCCTATTTGAAGAACCTACAGGCCCATCTCGCTGTTGAGCCATGTTTACCTAAAGCTGCTTTCCAGGGCCATTTTATATCGTCTCGAATGCAGGGTCGATAGCTTTCAGCAACCGAACAGCCGGGTTCCGAAAAGGCTACCGTAGACCACATTCATACGCTGGCAGGTCATACAGAAGAACGAAGAGTATAACTTGCCGCTATGTCTAGCGTTTGTGGACTACGAGAAAGCCTTTGATTCGGTCGAAACGTCGGCGGTATTAGAGTCTCTCCAACGATGCCGTATCGTATCGACTATCGATATATCGAAGTGTTGAAGTGTTTGTATAAAAATGCCACTATGTCGGTCCGAGTACAGGAACAGAGTTCAAAGGCCCCCCTGCCCTGATGCCTGATGCCTTGAAAGAGGCGTAAGACAGGGAGATGTCATATCTTCGACCTGTTTGCTGCCGTTTGAAGACGCCTTCAAGCTTCTGGAATGGAAAGGATAGGCATCAATATCAACGGCGAATACACATCACTCACCTTCGTTTTTCCGACGATATCGTGGTGTTGGATGGCAAAGTCGATGGAAGAACTCAGCACGATGCTCCAAGGCCTCAATCGAGTCTCCCAACGGGTGGCCTCAAATGAACAGGGACAAGACAAGGTCATGTCGAATGTCCATGTGGTGCCTACCCCTATTTTGGTGGAGAATTTGGTCTTGAGTTGTTGACGCGTATGATACCTAGGACAAACCGTCCAATTAGGTAAGTCCAACTTCGAGAAGGAGGTCAATCGTCGAATCCAACCCGGATTGTCAGCGTTTGGGAAACTCCGCAACGTCTTTTCGTACAAAATTCCTCAGTGTCTTAAGACAAAAGTCTTCAACCAATGTGTGTTGCCAGTTGGCAGTGATGACATATGGATCCGAGACGTTGTGCTTCACTATATGCGTTATAAATAGGCTCAGAGTTGCTCAGCGAGCTATGGAAGCTATGCTTGGGGTTTCTCTACGGGATCGAATCAGATATGAGGAGATACGTAGAAGGGTCACCGACATAGCCAAGCGAAATAGCTCGTTGAAGTGACAATGGGCAGGCCATATAGCACGGCGAACAGAAGTTCTGGAGTGGAGACCGCGGATCGGCAAGCGCAGCAGGACGTCCACCAACGAGATAGAGCGATGACTTGGTTAAAGCCGCGGGTTCACGTTGGATGCAAGTCGCTGCAACCCAAGCAACTGGATGTCTACGGGGAAGCCTATGTCCAACAGTGGACGATCTATGGCTGAGATGATGATGATGTAACCAATGACTAATAATGATTCATTGTAGTAAAATATAGAATGCTTCGAAAGTCAGAAATTCAGTTAGAAAACATTTTTGAACTCGCGCCGATTTACGCCGATACCGCTGATCGGCGCGGCGGCGGCGAAAAAAATGGCGGCGGCGGCGGCGGGTCGGCGCGGCGCACACGTCTAGTACACATTCGACTAGACTTACTAGAGAATGTCCCCTCCATGACAACGTTAAGCAACGCCGCAGCGCGAACCTTCACGGCCGCTTGTACTGGACTTACTTAATTAGACTACACTAGTACACATTCGACTAGACTTACTAGAGAATGTCCCCGCCATGACAACGTTAAGCAACGCTGCAGCGCGAAACTCCACGGCCGCTTGTACTGAACTTACTAAATTAGACTACGCTAGTACAGATTCGACTAGACTTACTAGAGAATGTCCCCTCCATGACGACGTTGAGCAGCGCGCGTCGCAGCGTCTGTTGTCGCTGCTGGCGCGTGAAGGAAGCACCCACCGCCGCCAGCTTGCGGGACGTCACTGAGCTGAGCAGAGCCGCCGCACGGAACGCTGCGAACGCTTGACTGAAACACACAAGTAAGTAAGTAATACTTACTTCCTTACATAGTATAAAATGACCGATTCGGTCCGGCTTTAGAGTTTGTCTTATCTAAAATACCGCCTCATTTACACACATGAGCGAATTTAAAATACTGACGGCGTACATAGCAGTTGGCGTGGTGGGTTGGGCAGTCAGTTTCTCGCTAAACACTGATGGTTATTGCCAGATATATTGTCCAAATAGTCATAATTTGAGCTAGGACTTACATTTTATGTGCCCGATAGAAAGCTAGGAATACCGACGAATGCGTTGCTCTAATCGATCTGCCGTATTGTTTCTCAGGCACACCGTGATATGCCTGGCTAACTTTTAGGCATATCATGAAATGGCGGCCTAGGAATTTCGTGATCTGGCGGATTTTACGATC